>NW_014584723.1:1934-4590 GCF_000485595.1 Priapulus caudatus
TCTCTCTCTCTCTCTCTCTCGCTCCATCTCTCTCTCTCTTTCTCTCTCTCCATCTCTATCTCGCCCCGGCTGTAGTCGGCTGTAGTCGGCCCCGCATCCATGTATACATACATACATATACGCTTATTAGAATTCACGACAGCGCTCTCGCGCGGCAGCAGCGGTGGCGTACGAGTCGGCGGCGGCGGCGGCGGCAGCAGCGGAGGCGGTGACAGCATGCATGCGCAGAGGTTCGCTGCTCGCAGGCGCGGCGACGACGTCGTATGTGTGGCCCCGGCGTTTACGTGAGTATATACGCGCGCGAGCATGTGCGGATTGTGCGCCGCTCCCGATTTAGCTGTAGGCGGCGATGCGGGGTGCACGGCCCGCGCAGCAGTGTGTGCGTGCTCGTAGCGCATAGCCACCAGCTATTATACGGTGTGTGTGCGAGCGTGTGCTGTCGGGGGCACCCGCAGATGCTCTGCCTATTCTGCCTATTGTGTGCGGAGGACCGCGCAGCCACGGACGGCAGCGTTCGTGTGTCGATCGTTCTTGCTGATCTACTGCCATCGGCGCGCCATTAACTGGAGCCAAATTAAGGTAACGTGCGTGTGTGTGCGTGCATGCGTGCGCATGTGTGTGTGTGTGTGTGTGTGTGTGTGTGTGTGTGTGTGTGTGTGTGTGTGTGTGTGTGTGTGTGTGTGTGTGTGCGTGTGTGTGTTTGTACGCTTATGTGCGTGCGTGTTGTATCTGCGTGTAGTTGCGCGCCGTGTTTGCACAGAGACGACTGCAGTGTTCGTGTCCGTGTTAGTGCGTGTGGGCGCGTGCGTGCGCGTATTTGGGGCACGGGGTTTTTTATTAGTGAAAACCTCCACATCCGCGCGTATTCATTACTCGGCGCGTGTTCTTGCTCTGGCTGCTCGCACGCACGCATGCATGCTTGAACGACGGGGGAAATTTCGACCGCTCGCCTCGCGACTGTACTTCAGCCACCACTACTGCAGACAGGGAGGGGAGGGGGGGTTGATGTAGGTTACATCGTGGCTACGTACTTACGCTTGCCAGTTCATGTTTCCCCTCTACCGCGCGCGCGGGTGTGTGTCTGTGCGCGTGAGTGGGTGCGTGCGTGCGTGCGTGCGTATGTATGTGCGTGTGCGTGTGTGTGATATGGTGCAGAATGAGAGCGCAGTCACCGCGTTTGTGTACACACACGCGCACGCACGCACTAACACATCACACACACGCGCGCACGCACGCACACACACACACACACACACACACACACACACACACACACACCACACACCACACACACACCAACACGCTGCGCGCGCGGCGCGCGCGCGCATGTACTGCAGCGCCACGCATCGCAACTGCTCGCGCACACATTATACATATACGCAACACACACAAGACGCAGTACACACGACGCAAAGCGCATCGCACATTACAACACCACACACACGACACACACTACACACATCACACAGCACAACACACAATCCACACACACATAAATATTATATGATACACGCCAATCACACACGCCAAACCGCACGCACTACACATACACATACGCACACACGCAAGCGCACGCACACATATACACATACACACGCGCCAACACACACACACACACACACACACACACACACACACACACACACACACACACACACACACACACACCAAACACACGCACCGCACACGCACACGCACACGCACACACACACACACACGCACGCACGCACACACACACACACACAGCGCCGCTTCTCATCTCGTGACTGTCTGTGAGAGCGAGAGAGCGTAGCAACGACCGCCGGCGCTGCCTCGGCCTGTTCGTTCGATCGACGGGTGCGGCTGGCTGGCTGACTGCGTGGCTGGCTGCGTGGCTGACTGGCTAGGCTATGCACGCACCTGACATCGCCGTTATCTACCGAGTGTAGATTCGCGCTGCTCTCGCTGTCTTGCTGTCGAGATCGAGACGACGACAACGACCGCAGTTTTTTCCTCGTCGCGCGCGTTTTATGCCCATCACGTTCTGTTTTGTCCTCTCGAATCGCGGCGAGGAGAGTCGCGGCGTGGGGAAGTGGGGAAGGGGGGGGGGATGCGGTCGACGATAGACGAGGCTTCTACGTTCGTCGTCGCGAACGCCGACGATGCGGTGAGTGTCGGAAATTGCTTGTTTTCTGCGCGCATGTGGCGCGTCCTCGCGCGGGCGTGCGCTGAGTGACGGTGACGATGAAGACGAGATCATGAGAGCGAGATGGGAGCAGCGGCGGCAGCGGCGGCGGCGGCGGCGGCGGCGGCGGCGGCGGCATCGGCGGCGGCGGGGTTAGAACGATAGAGGAGCGTCGTTCTGCTTCGTTGATTGCAGAGACGGGTAGCGCGATGAATTTCTCTGACCGAATTCGTAGTGTGCGCGTTTAGATAGACGTAGATTTTTATACGATGCCTCAGGGAGACGTGTCACCCGTATATACGCTCGACACGGGGATATACGCATTCACGCTCATAGACGCACACACACGCGCACACACAAGCACGCGTGCACACGCACACACACGCACACAAACATGCACATACAAGCACGCGCGCACGCGCGCACACACACACACACACACACACACACACACACACACACACACACACACACACACACACACACACACAC
>NW_014584724.1:0-1618 GCF_000485595.1 Priapulus caudatus
GAGAGAGAGAGAGAGAGAGAGAGAGAGAGAGAGAGAGAGAGAGAGAGAGAGAGAGAAGAGAGAGAGAGAAAGCGAGGCAGAGCGAGGCAGAGCGAGGCAGAGCGAGTGAGCGACAGAGAGCGAGAGAGCTGGCGACAGAAAATCTCTTCTACTTACCATCACCATCACCACCGCCGCTGCCGCTGCCGCCGCTACCGCCTGCAATGCACTGCAGGCAGCGGCTTCTAAGCGCCTAACCGACGTCTTCTTAAGTTACTCCGACGACGACCCCAGCCCGTCGGCGCGCAAAAATAAATGTATCCAATTTGGTTCGAATAACCTCACTCAGAATAGTCAATAACTGATATCGACTGCTCTCCATCCCCAGGAGCCCGGTCGTCGGATAGACTACCGCCGACGTCGTCAGTGGCCGCTGCGCAGTACCGAGACGAAAGGACGCGCGGTGTCTGTCTAACGCCCCGCGAGAGAATCGGAGGGCCTGCGTTTACGGAGCGGTGCCGAATCAAACGGCAGCAAAAATACCCATCGCAGCAGCAGTAGCAGCAGAAGCAGCAGCAGCAGCAGCAGCAGCAGAGCAGCAGTACTACCACCACCACCAGCAGCCGCAAGCAGCAGCAGTACTACCACCACCACCAGCAGCCGCAGCAGCAAGCAGTACCACCACACCAGCAGCAGACCGCAGCAGCAGCAGTAGCAACAGCCGCAGCAGCAGCAGTTATCATCGATCACATCATCATCATCATCATCATCCATCATTATCATCAGCAACAGCCAGCAGAAGCATCAGCACCAGCAGCATCGGCATCATCATCATCAGCAGCAGCAGCAGCCAGTAAGCAGGGCGATTTAAATCCGCACTATGCGCATCACAAACGCTAATTTTCTCCAGTACTAGACTAGCAAATACTTCGTCGTCATGCATATAATCACACATACCTTATGACAAAATAAACTCATAGTTCCTTCCGTTTCACTGGCGCGTTGTCTTATAAAAGTATTAATGAAAAAAAGTATCCCAATGTTGTATCAAAATTCCTCCGATGTTGTTCTGACAGTTTCCTCAAGCAAAACCCGTGCAGCGGCTGCTGCGTACAGCGGTACGGGGTGTAGCAAAGCATAAAAACAATGATGACGGTTACTCACCACTTCGAGATTAAATTGTTTGAGCAAACGCAGTCCGGCGTTTGCCGCCAGAATGCCAGCTTTTCTCACCTCTTTCTTGTGGGTTTGAAGCCAAACGCCTCAGTGAAATGGAGAGCAACTAGAGTTATATTTATCATAAGCGTAGTGTGATTATGCATGACACGAAGTATTTGCCTAGTCTAGTACTGGAGAAATTAGCATTTGGGATGCCGCATTGTGCGGCTTTAAACCGGTGCCCGGTGCGTGGTTTTAGGTGAAAACATAGGGCCAATAAACTAGGCCTGGTCCTGCTCATCCGGCGGGATAGGGCTTGGAGTGGGAACTAGGAGAGGCGGAGGAGGAGGAGGAGGAGGAGGAGGAGGAGGAGGAGGAGGAGGAGTGGGGAGAGGATTGGGGATGAGGGTCGGGGGAGGGGAGGAAGGTGGCAGAGAAGGGACGAGAGCGAGAGTAAAGAGAAGGACATGGAAGATATGAC
>NW_014584724.1:2279-2838 GCF_000485595.1 Priapulus caudatus
AGAGAGAGAGAGAAGAGAGAGAGAGAGAGAGAGAGAGGAGGGGGAGTAAGGCGAAGAGTCCCCGCGGGTCAGATGACGTTGACAAATCGACGCAAAGCAGAGACGGGATTTGAATCAGAAATTGGCGCAGCAGCAGCAACAGCAGCAGCAGCAGCATCAGTAGCAGTAGCAGCAGTTGCAGCAGTAGCAGTAGCAGTAGCAGCAGCATCAGCAGCAGCAGCAGCATCAGTAGCAGCATCAGCAGCAGCAGCAGCAGCAGCAGCAGGATCAGTAGCAGCAGTAGTAGCAGTAGCATCAGCATCAGCAGCAGCAGTAGCATCAGCATCAGCAGCATCAGCAGCAGCAGCAGCAGTAGCTAAGAGTCGTTTCCCGGGCCATCCATGCATTAGCCAGCCTGCTACATCCTGCACTGCGGGGAGCGGGATAGTAGAAGCACGCGACCCACACATACACACACGCACAGACAAACACACACACACACACACACACACACACACACACACACACACACACACACACACACACACACACACACACACACACACACACACACACACAC
>NW_014584724.1:4365-4590 GCF_000485595.1 Priapulus caudatus
CACACACACACACACACACACACACACACACACACACACACACACACACACACACACACGCACACGCACACAGACACGCATGTGCGCGGTCAGTAGAACAAACCAGCTTGACGTCGTTGAGTGGCATGTAAGCCCCTGCTGGGGTTTAAGAGCAGCAATACAGCGAGGAAGAGAGAGAGAGAGAGAGAGAGAGAGAGAGAGAGAGAGAGAGAGAGAGAGAGAGAG
>NW_014584725.1:0-310 GCF_000485595.1 Priapulus caudatus
AGTTCATAGTACGTACTACGTATTACGTAGTACGTAGTACATAGTACATAGTACATAGTACATAGTACATAGTGCATAGTACGTAGTACGTAGTACATAGTACATAGTACGTAGTACGTAGTACGTAGTACATAGTACATAGTACATACTATATAGTACGTAGTATATAGTACGTAGTACGTAGTACATAGTACGTAGTACATAGTACGTAGTACGTAATACGTAGTGCATAGTACATAGCACATAGTACATATTACATATTACATAGTACATAGTACATAGTACATAGTACATAGTACGTAGTACGTAG
>NW_014584725.1:2025-2401 GCF_000485595.1 Priapulus caudatus
CAGTACATAGTACATAGTACGTAGTACGTAGTACATATTACATGTACATAGTACATACTATATAGTACGTAGTACATAGTACGTAGTACGTAGTACATAGTACGTAGTACATAGTACGTAGTACATAGTACGTAGTACGTAATACGTAGTACATAGTACGTAGTACATATTACATGTACATAGTACATACTATATAGTACGTAGTACATAGTACGTAGTACGTAGTACATAGTACGTAGTACATTATGTACTATGTACTACGTACTGTACGTAGTACATAGTTCATAGTACGTACTACGTATTACGTAGTACGTAGTACATAGTACATAGTACATAGTACATAGTGCATAGTACGTAGTACGTAGTACATAGTACG
>NW_014584725.1:4330-4589 GCF_000485595.1 Priapulus caudatus
TAGTACATAGTACATAGTACATAGTACATAGTACGTAGTACGTAGTACGTAGTGCATAGTACATAGCACATAGTACATAATACATAGTACATAGTACGTAGTACGTAGTACACAGTACATAGTACATAGTACGTAGTACGTAGTACGTAGTACATAGTACATAGTACATAGTACGTAGTACGTAGTACATAGTACATAATACATAGTACGTAGTACGTAGTACATAGTACATAGTAAATAGTACATACTATATAGTACG
>NW_014584726.1:0-4589 GCF_000485595.1 Priapulus caudatus
GCACAATGTCCACACGAGCACCTGGGGAAAATGTGCTCTTTAACGAATGTTCTGATATATCAATGGCTACTATAATGATGAGATATGATGGGTCACTGTTGCCATCACATGTTCTACTTATAGTGATAAACTAGCTAGCTAGGCATATATGACTACTACACGTATTACATATACTACCAGGAGTAAGATAATATAGGATCCTATATATAATATATAATATAGGATCCAGATATATAATATATAATATATCCTATATTATCTTACTCCTGATACTACTACTACTACTACTACTACTACTACTACATATTTTTATATACACACAGTGTGATCAAGCACCGAAAGGAGTGCTCCCGTGAAAGTAACGCACGAAGGGTTAAGGCTGTCGGTAACAGACTCAGATATTACCCGACCTATTTTTACGGGTGTTTATTTATTATGTTTAATTTTAACGTACCTATGTATTAGGGTTACCCGGTAGGTAAGTTAGGGTATTGTTAGGTTTAAGGATACCCCGTGTTAGTTATCACTTCTGGTAGACATTAACTCTTGTCTACCCTTGTCTCTACCATATATTCACCTCCTCTCTCTCTATCCGTTAGCATACTCAGTACCTGTTACTACACACCTGGGGACTCACCCTTACGAAAGTAACTCGGCTCCCAATATATAGCAGTGCCCCCCTCCGGCCCGTCGCCAGTCTACACATCCATACTCAGAAATCCATTGTGCGTGTTCGTGTGTGTTTGTATCGTATTTGTTCTGTCCGACACTTACCAAACTATCTTAGCGCGCTCGTACACTCACCAGCGACAACTTTAAAGAAACATATTAATAGACGGTGCTTCACGTGTCCTCGCCATATTTGCTACACAATGAATCATTCCTGTCATTTAGGCCTTAATTACGGTACAATTACCGAAACGTAATACCCAGCCAACCCGGTACCCTATCCTTTACCCATATTAGTTTATCACTTCTTAACATCTTATCTCTTCCTTTTCCTCTTATCTTAACAAATATACTCACCTTCAACTCAGCCCGACTCCCGCTTGTGACAAATACGTCATAAATATACTACATATAAATATCATTATATCCAGCCTCAGGTGCGCGGTCGTTTTAAGCATATTTTTAACTTTTATATTCCTTTTATCTAATTTCTATATTTTGATCTTAATTACGCATATAAATTATATATACTACAAGTCTAATTTAAACACAAATAGTTTATTAATATTGCTTGTTCCATAATATACTTAAACAGTCTATAACAGATCACTCTAATTATCATCAATGTTAAAACCCTATCAACTATTCTACTCGCGCTTCTAGAAAAATATTGTAAGAGTCTCCAGTGTTCACCCACTGTGTTACTCTCTTCCTCACGTAATTCGGACTTAACTCTCTGACTTGTCAACTATTCTTAACTAAGCCGTATATGTCCCCACTTATCCGCCTAGTTCTACCACACTAAACTACTAATATCTTATCGTGCAATTTCTCTCTATGAGCACCCTGTAGACTAATTACTTGTCCATAACCCTTCTCCAAGTCATTAGTGAGCACCTCTAATCACTACTATATTGTTAGAGATACATCCTACGCCTAGAGATCGCATGAACTCCGCTCCTCCTTCCCATGTCCTCGCTCGCGTCCGTGTCCTCCCCTCCTTCCCGGCTCTCGCCAAGTCCTGTTCCTCCACGTACGGGTAACTTCAGCTCCTCTCTTCCTTGCCAACTGATGGTTCCTGCTTTCTCTGCTATCAAGGGTACGTCGGATCCATTGCAGTACCAGCCATTCTTCAGTGTAAGAGCTCCTACACTCTCGGTGGAACTCCCTTACCATTGCTTTCAACTAACACCTACGCGTACTCATTCTCTCATACCTGAACGCCTTACCACACGCGAGATCTTGTTCCAGCAGGTCGATATTAGAGCCACGCTCCTCAACTCGAGTTGCACCAAATCAACCGCCGTGAAACTAGCTCGTGTTTCACCATTACTTGCCTCTACCTCGCGCGGCCGAACTTACTCATTCATAACGTACCACAATCTGATTGGGTGTCGAAACTCGAGTGGTCAAAAGTCAAAGCAAGATTAGAAAGAAGGTGGAAAACATTCAACCATCCTTAACTTAAGGTATTAATTGAGAAATGCACAGACCGTTGCCCGGCAATACATAATGCGCATTCATTCGCAATCTAGAAATCGGACATATCTGCACCGACAGCGCTAAATGGGATCAAGTTCCAGGATTATTTGCAGATACTATTCACATTAATAGAGAGCACAATGAATTATAATTAAGCTTCATTAGCAAATTGGCAAGCTATCACTTTTTATTAGCAACAGTCTCAATAGCTGAGTCTTATAGATACACACCATTTAGGTGAAACATGCAGAAACTCCAGCAGATTCATTAGCACATGCGTATTTTCTGATGTAGATTCACAATGAGCAGCAGTTCTGGAAAAATAAACATATTTAGACTATAGTTCATTCCCCTCTCCCCGACCTATCCCACTTTATGTGGACATTCAGGCAATAAAGTCGCTAACTCTATTCGTAAGGAAAACAGATCTAGGCTTAGCATCTCGATCTACGATCACATCAGAACTAAGCTTCGTCATATACCTCACTATCACTACCCCCGCTGCATTCAATATCGAGTTAAACATATCTAACCGCATTTACACTCTTGGACTCTGTCCTGGGTTCCCCCGCCATTTATAGGATTCCTTGGCTTGCCCGCATTTATTCTGATATCCTCATAGCTTAGTACGCTCGCTTTCTCTTGCCTCTTGCTGTATTGTTCCATGCGCTGCACGTTCTCTGTCTTCATGTTAGTCGATGGGTATTTTTCTGATGGATGACACGGTAATGCACGTGACTTCATATACGCTGCTTCGACACGATAAAATACATAACCAGACGACAACTCAGCATGAACACACCCACATGTGGATTTGGTTCGCATCCTCCATGTTTTGAACCCCGCTACCGGCATGACATGCAACTGTCCTGTATTTTTAACATGGTGCTTGCAACGCTTAACTGATCGCAACTTCTCGCAGTCGAAAAGTTACAAATGAACATAATATAACAGAATCTCAGGCAACTCTATACACAGAAATTGTCATGTAATGTTGTGTTGCATTTGCGTGCTGCCCATTCTCGTTTGTTCGTTGTCTCTTGTGTGTTGGTGGTCGTGTTGTGCCGCTGTGGTGTTGTGTTTCTATGTTGACTCTGTCCTTCTGTTCGGTGTAGTGTATGTTGTGTGTGGGTGCATTGATCGATTTCACTGTGTGGCATGATGGTCATGGCATGTATATACAATGTGAGGTGTCGCCTTGCGGCTCGCTGCGCTGATTTGTGGCTGCTGTAACTTGTTGTACGGCTAGCCGTGTGTGTGTGCTTATGCCGTAGTGCACATTTTGTTAGGTGGGCTCTGATGCGTGTGTGTGTGTTGTGCTGTCGTGTGTTTTTTGTGTGTCCTGTGTGTGCAATCACGTGTGTAGTTGTAGTGTGGTGCGTGGTTGTGTTCCGTGTTTTATGTAAAGTGTGTGGAATGCTTGTGGTGTGTGTGTTGTGTGTGTGTGTTCAGGTTCATAGATGTGGTTATGTTCCTTAATGTGCGTGCTATAAAGTTAGCTAGTAGTCGATCCGCAATCTACGGTCGTACTGCATCTTATTCGCCCGATTCCCACCTAGTATGTTACATCTCGTCTACATGTCGTCCCTAGATTGTTCTAGACTCTAAGCGGTTTAACTTTGTGAAATCAAATCTGTGCCTTAGTGTGGTTGTTGCGTCGGCGGTTAGCCGCGCAACGCGTTGAGTAAGCGCTGTCTATCGTGCTGAAATCGTGGTGAACGTTCGTCTGGCCGTGTTATCGCTATGCCTCCCCGCGTAGGTTGATCGAGTGCGGTGTGTATGAGTAGTTAGAAAAATGCAGTACTTGTCACGTCGAGTAGCATGCGTGCGTGCGTGCGTGCTGCGTGCGGGCTCGCTGCATGCGAGTGGTGTTATGTGATTGTGTGTTGATGGTGCTGTGCGCGGTCGCCGGTGCATGTCTCGCCTTGTTAGTGTGTATGAGTGTCGTTGTTATCAGCTGTTCTGTGCTTAGTGTCCGTCTTATATGTTGTGAGGTGTTAGGGTGGCGTAAGTGGCCGTGTAATTTTCAGTGAAACGTTGATACGGACGCGTTTTTATACCATCGTGAAGCTGTGAATTGCAAGTTTATTTTGTCTTGAACTGTGAATGGATCCACCGTTCTGAAGCTCGATTTCAGCTTTTACTTTAGTCGTGTAAGCTGTGACATACAGTCTCTTTCTTCTTGAATCTAGGCATCCGTCAGGCCCCGCCGCATTAGGCGCGTTAGGCCGGTTTCTGCATCCGTTTCCAGAAACACCAGTCACTAGGCCTCTAAAATCCCAGAGATGCCATACCAAAATACCCTAACCCATTTGTAAACCAAATATTCCCTCCATGAGGGCATCCCCGGATGTCCGCCTAGCCTTCGCAAAGAACATATAGAGAAAACCATCTAATATACGTTATATATCCCTGCTAAAGCACTATTTAACATCCAC
>NW_014584727.1:0-4588 GCF_000485595.1 Priapulus caudatus
ATATATGTATATGAATGTGAATATGAATATGAATGTGAATATGAATATGAATATGAATATGTATATATTCACACGTACCCATTTCTTTGCACTTGTTAGTTTGAAGTATCCAAAGAGAATTTTCAGCTCCTGGACAGTGATGCTGTAGCTGGCTAGAACTCCAAGCAGCTTGATTAGTAAGGCTGGCAGGAAGAGAAACACACACGCAACTCAATACTTTCAATCCCTTTTCAGTGGGCGACCCACAAAACTAGTCATAAAGACACACGCTCTCCCCGCTACGTCTGCGCATAGCAAAATTACTGCAACCCTTTCCTTAACCTTCTCACTAGAAAATCTCATACGCAGCTCGCACGCACGCACACGCACGCACGCACACGCACGCATGCGCACGCGCACACACACGCACGCATGCACGCACACACACACACACGCACGCATGCACACACACATGCACGCGCGCACGCACACACTCACCAGCGACCGGGTCCTCGTTTCTTAAAAAAATATTATTGCGAAGCAATGGAAAATGGCACATCTCAAATAATTGATGCTATGATGCTAGGATCACACTAATGCGGGTATTATCTTAATTAGTATAGTAATAATTGAATGCGATGATACCTGATTTAATACTGTATGGTCATCGGTGCGCCTTGAATCGGGACCAACTAATAGCGAATTCACGCGCTAGTTATTCTTTTTGATTTGCAGGCATGCCGGCATGGAAGTGCTATATGGGGAACATCCAAGGTGACAATGTCCAAGTTCTCCATGCTTGCCGGGATAGTGAAAGATCAGGGCAGGCGAAAACAAGGAGGTTGTCAACGGCAGGCAATGCAACTGGTTGTATTCGTCCGTCGATCGTGTTATTTATGGCCATCCAAGATCCGCATTCAGGGTAGAAATTAAACTTTAGAACAAGGGAGTCGCAACGCCCTCTGTAGCCCTCAAAAGAGGAAGTCCGCAGCAAAATGAGGGTGTCTGCAGTGCTGAAGGTTCAAAAGTCAAAGTATTCACAATAAACGCATGTGGGCTTATTTTTAAGATTCATGCATTGCAGCGTCTGCCAAATTTTTCTTTGGACATTAGGTGAAAAAATACAGTAATCTGCGAGGCCGTGCTCGCGGAACGAACTAGTTAGTATCGCAGAATTTCAGGGAGGCCACGGACTCCTGCATATGTCAAATCAGGGAGTCCGGGCAGTAAATCAGGGAGTATTTGACTGCGGGACTCGCTTAATTTTCGCACCCTGGCATTTGTTGAGGCTCCTCTATACATTGGAGTCAAGACAGGTCCATCTGTGGCTTAATGGCTAGCTTTGGGACGGCCCCGTAATTTATGTGTTGACGCATGTGTGCTAATGTCGGGTAGTATATACGTAGTAATAGGTGGTCAATATACAATCACGTAATATAGAATGACTGCTGAATGTACCTATACTCCGCGCATGACGCAATTGCACTTCAGTTAAGTTTTCCCCAACACAGGAATTTTTCAGTATATAGGGAAGGTAGCCTGCCATTAAACCTCACAACCGGTCACACCTTAACATGTAGCATATGTACATATTTAGAATGCCTTCGCAGACGAATTTTTTTATTTTTTATTAATTAATTAAATTTTTATTTTTTTATTTTAATTAAAAGCCTTGCGATAATTTATTTACACCTTTCTCGCGTTTATCATCAACACGGCGAATTTGTCGTTTCAGATTGTGGCGTCAGTTTGCAACCTCGAGACCAACTTATAATTCGTGAGCCCAGTGTCCACGCCGAGAACATTGTGAGACTGTTGAGTTGCTGGACCACTGCGGCCCAATGTTAGCAGGTATGTCACACGTGACATGGTGACGCTGTGACATCCAGCAGGCAGCCATGCCACGTGATATGGTGGACGCTATGACATCACATGCAGCATGCCAGCGTGATATGCGTGACATGGTGACATGATGACACAGCAGGCAGCATGCCCGTGATATTGGTGAATGGTGAGCATGATGACACACAGGCACCTTGGCCACGTGATATGGTGACCATGGTGACATTTATGACATCAGCAGGCAGGCATGCCAGCGTGATATGTGTGAGCATGGTGACATGACTGACATCACAGCACATGCGCAGCGTGATATATGGTGAATGGTGATGCATGAATCACAGGCACATTGCCACGCGATATGGTGACATGGTGACGCTATGACACTGCACAGGCACATGCCACGGGCGATATGGTGACATGGTGACATGATGACACACAGGCAGCATTCACGTGATATGGTGACATGGTGACATGATATACATCACAGGCACAATGCCCAGTGATATGGTGACATGGTGATCATGATGACATCACAGGCAGCATGCCACGTGATATGGTGACATGGTGACGCAGTGACATTGTAATGTTACTAATCAAACACTGCATTAATAGACAGCAATGTGAAGCCGTGCAGCGCTGTGCTAATAAAGGACACCTTTCACGTTTTCTCTTAAGTGTCAGTTATAAACAGTGAAAACCACCTTGATCAACGACGCACCTGTCTATAAAGGACACTTTCACGTTTTCCTCTAGTGGCAGTTATACAGTGAACCCACCTGTGATCAACGACGCACCTGTGCCTAAATAAAGGACAGCTTTCACGTTTTCTCCCTAGTGACAGTTTATAGAGTGAAACCACGCTGTGATCAACGACCACCTGTCTATAAAGGACACTTTCAACGTTTCCTGCTAGTGACAGTTATACAGTGAAACCACCTGTGATCAACGACCAAGCCTGTCTATAAAAGAGCACGCTTTCACGTTTTGCTGCTAGTGACAGTTTATACAGGTGAAACCACCTGTGGATCAACGACCACCTGTCTATAAAGGACACTTTCACGTTTCCTCTATGTGGCAGTTATACAGTGAAACACCTGTTGATCAACGACCACCTGTCCTATAAAGGACACGTTTCAACGTTTATCTAGTGTCAGTTATACAGTGAAAACCCTGTGAATCGTGAATCAAGCGACCACCTGTCCTATAAAGGACACTTTCAGAACAGTTGCTCTAGTGGACAGTTATATGCAGTGAAACCACCTGTGATCAAACGACCACCTGTCTATCAAAGGACACTTTTCAGCGTTTTCCCTAGTGGCAGTTTATACAGTGAACCAACCTGTGATCAAGCGACGCAATATTAGAACGGACACTTTCAACATTTTCGCTTCAGTGACAGATATGGCAGTGAAGCTAGCTCTAACCCAGGCCCTCACCAACACCGCATCCTACTCGGTTATGGAAAAAACTGTCCTAAATCAGACCCGCCCGCCACCCTCCTCGGCAAATCCTGCATCTGTCTGCGCTGTTGACTGGTTAACGCGTGACAACCGCTCACGGGCGTGCGTCTGCTTGCAGGCGGAGATGCTGGAGCATGCTTTCACGACGATCGGCGAGGAAGAGCATTCAGAACCTGCAGGCGTAGCGCCGGGTGGGGCGTCTGATCCGCCGTGTGGCTGGGCAGCTGCTGCGACCACGAGGACGCCGGTCGGCTGGTGAGTGTGTGTGTTGCGTGTATGTATGTTGTGCGTGTGTGGCGTGCGTGCGTGTGCTGAGTGGGGCTGATCCGTCGCGTGCTGCAGCTGCTGCGACGCACCGAGGAATGCCAGTCGGCTGGTGAGTGTGTGTGCGTGTGTATGTGTGCGTGGGTGTATGTGTGCGTGGGTGCGTGTGTGCGTGTGCGCGCTGTCTGAGGTGGGCTGATACCGCCGTGTGCTGGCAGGCTGGCTGGCGACGCAACCGAGGACCGGTCCCCTGGTGAGTGTGGCGTGCTGTGTGTAATTGTGCATGGTGTGATGTGTGCGCTGCAGTTCGCATGTGTGTGGGCGTGATGTGTGCGTGTGTGCGTGTGCTGAGGTGGCTGATACGGCCGTGTGCTGCAGGCTGCTGCGACGCACCGAAGGATCAGTCGGGCTGGTGAGGTAGGTGTGTGTGTGTATGTGTGCGTTGGTGTATGTGTGCGTGGGTGTATGTGTGGCGTGGGTGCGTGTTGCGTGTGTGCGCGTGTGCGCGTGTGCTGAGGTGGGGCTGATCCGCCGCGTGCTGCAGCTGTCTTGCGATGCACCGCGAGGACCCAAGTCGGCTGGGGAGTGGCCGTGCGTGTGATGCGTGGTGGCCCGTGCGTGCGCGTGCGTGTGTGTGTGCGTGCGTGCGTGCGTGTGTGTGCGGCGTGTGGGCTGAGGTGGGGCTGATCCAGCCGCGTGCTGCAGCTTGCTGGGGGCGACGGCACCGAGGACCCTGTCGCTGTGAGTGTGCGTGTGTGTGTATGTGTGTGGGTTGTGATGTGTGCGCGTGTGTGTGTGTGCGTGTGGCCGAGGTGGGGCCTGATAAGGCCGTGTGGCTGGCAGTCTGCTGCGACGCACCGGAGGATCCAGTCGGCTGTGAGTGTGTGTGTGTGTGCGTGCGTGTGTGTGCGTTGCGTGTGTGTGTGTGTGTTGTTGTGTGTTGTGTGTGTGTGTGTGTTGTGTTGTGCGTGTGGTGTCGTGTGTGTGTGTGCCGTAGGTGGGGGCGGATCGCGCCGGCGTCTTGCAGTCTGCTGCGAGCGCAC
>NW_014584728.1:0-4588 GCF_000485595.1 Priapulus caudatus
ACAATAATAACTATAATAACAATAACAATAATAACTATAATAACAATAACAATAATAACTATAATAACAATAACAATAATAACTATAATAACAATAACAATGATAACTATAATAACAATAACAATAATAACTATAATAACAATAACAATAATAACTATAATAACAATAACAATAATAACTATAATAACAATAACAATAATAACTATAATAACAATAACAATGATAACTATAATAACAATAACAATAATAACTATAATAACAATAACAATAATAACTATAATAACAATAACAATAATAACTATAATAACAATAACAATGATAATAATACAGAAAAGAGAAAGAGGAGAAGAAGACGATGATGACAAAGAGTCACAAAAGGAACGACATACAAATAAACAAAATATACATGCTTAATTAATTAATTAATTACTGCTTTGATGGACATTTCGACGCGTAGATATGTTAGTCTGTAGAACACGTGACAAGCCGCAACGAAATTAAATCACTAAATTATTTCATAAAACCGATGGAAACCTGTATATTGTAATTTCTCTCTGCCATTCTCGCGTCGAACGCGTGAGTTTGCAGATGTTGATGACATTTCGAATGTAACGTGACCATAGGTGGATTAGTAGAGCTTACTGCATGAATTGCCTGCAGCAGCCGAGCAGGCTAATAGGAAGTCAACGGCTGTTGTTTTTTTACATTTACGGACTCAATTAACATTTGATTTTGCAGATCGCGGACTGTATGTCGTCAAATATACTTAGCACACTCACACGCGCGCGCGCATACACACGCACACACGCAGACACACACACGTGTATATTATATATATTCATATATGATCGTGCGCGCATATGTTTGTGAGTGGAGGGGAGCGATAAAAAGGGAGGGATGAGAAAAAGCGAGAGAGGAAAAAAAAGAGAGAGAGAGTGAGAGAGATTAGATAGAGATAGATTAGAGAGGACGACGAGACGACGGATGAGAGAGGACGAGAAGAGGAGACAGAGAGAGAGAAGAAAGACTGAGAGAGTGAGAGAGACGAGAGATGAGACCGTGACGAGAGATGAGAGAGAGAGAGACGGAGAGGAGAGACGGAGAGAGAGACGGAGAGAGAGACACGACGAGAGCAGGAGGGGAGGAGAGAGAAGAGGGAGTCAATATAATTATCTAGTTACCATAATAGAGATGGCTAATATAAAGAAACATGTAACTACTATAATTTTCTATAACTGGCTCTTGATAATATTATATTATATATATATATATATATATATATATATATATATATATGAGATTAGCGTATATAATATAAATATGCATGTATACGTGACTATATTTTAAAACGAAAAGCGTCCAGTAGCAAGACTAGAAAGTTACGCCAGGTCTTAGAACATTATCATTATTAGATTTATGAGAAAAATTTTCAAATTCGAATAATAGCACGTAAATCGTAGCCTCGTGTTTTAACTTATAATTCGCGATCTTGTCGAGACGTACATCTTTTCTCAGGCTTTTCAGCTGACGATTATATATAATATATATAGTATAATATATATTATACATGTAATATATATATATATATATATATATATATATATTATACGCAGGTTGATTATGTTTTACAGCAGCGTGTTTGACATGGTATGCTAATGGCTCGCCATGGCTTACACATGAACCGCTGCTGTCTCTCGCTGCATCTGCACGCGCATCCTTACGCGTGCAGTCCCCACGGATGCATCCCCACGATGCCATACCCACTCTGATCCCTACGCTGCCATCCCCACGATGCATAGCCCACGCATGGCCGATCCCCACGCGCATCCCACGCCTGCATCCACACGCTTTAGCCAATCCCCACGCTGCATCCCCACGGCTGCATCCACACGCTGCATCCCCACGCTGCATCCCCACGCTGCATCCCCACGCCGGGATGCATCCCACGCTGCATCCCCACGCTGCATTCCCCACGCTGCATCCCCATACTGCATCAGGCACCCACACGCTGCATGCCCACGCTTGCATCCCCACGCCTGCATCCCCCACGCTGCATCCCCACGCTGGCATGCCCACGCTGCATCCCCACGCTGCATCCCACGCTGCACCCCCACGCTTGCATCGCCACGCTGCATGCCACGCTGCATCGCCCACGCTGCATGCCCACGGCTGCATCTCCACGCTGCATCCCCGAGCGCGGCGCGCGGCGGGGCCTGCCCGCTGGCCTACATACACGCACGCCTTTCTCCTCCTATCCATTATCTAATGACGTCAGCATTTCCGGACGGTCGGTCTGAGGAATTTTTCACGCGGTGTGGCATGTTCCTGTACCGAGGAACTTAGGCGCGCGCTAATCGGGTTGAAACGCGCGCGTGTGCCGTAGTGTGGCGTGGAGTCGGGCTGAGTCCCTCGCGTGCGTGCGGGAGTGCGGTGAGTGCGTGAGTGCGTGCTGTGCGTGCGTTGCGTGCGTACGTGTGCGTGGTGATGCGTGTGCGTCGTGCGGCCTGTCCGGTGGTGTGTGTGTGTGTTGCCGTGCTGTGCGCGTCGATTGTGTGCGGTGTGTGGTGTGCTGCTGGGTGTGCTGTGTGGGGTTGTGTGTGCTGTGTCGTGTGTGGGTAGCGCGGTTGTGTGTGATGCGCGCGCGTGCTGCGGTGTATGCCGTGCGCGCCCGTGTGGTGGTGTGTTGCGCCGGTGAGTGTGTACTGTGTATGTGTCGTAGATTTGCGCAGTGCCAGGTTCGCGTTTGCCCGTTGCGTGCGCGCGTGGCTGGTCGTGCGTGTGTGCGTCTGGATCGAAGCTTAATCAAAACTAGGCTAGCCCACGTCCGTTACATCGAAGTCAAGCCATCGATGGCACTGATTGGATATTGCCTGAAAACCACAGGGAAAAACAAGGACCGCAACACGAGCTGCAGCTCGGCTCTGCTGTTACTACTACTGTTGCTGCTGTTACTTATCTTACTGCTGCTCCGTGTCTTACTTACTGCTGCTGCCTACTGACTTGATACTGCCTTATGTGCTACTACTACTGCCTGGCTGTCACTACTGCTGCTACTATACTGCCTGCTGCTATTGCTCCTGCTACTACTACTACTGCTACTGCTGCCTACTACTACTGCTGATGCTATTCGTCGCTGGCGCCTGTGGGGTGCTGGGTTGCGTGTGGGTTGGCTGCTGCTGCCGTGTTGTTCGCTGGCTGACTGCTGCTGCTGCTGCTGCTTGAGCCGTGGTTGCCGTGCGGCTGCTCTACTGCTGCTGGGCCGCTGCTGCCTGCTGCTGCCGCCTGCTGCCGCCTGCCTCCTGCTGCTGCTGCTGATGGATGACTATTGCGTACTGCTGCCTGCTTACGGCCGAACGCGCCGGCTAGCTCAACATCACCTGCCCGCCGGGGATCGTCAAGCGTATATTTGCTCCGAAATTTGCTCATTTTGTCCGAATCGGTCTCACTCATGCTTTCCCGTTCCGTTTTGACTTTTTCGTTGCGATTTGACTGCTTAAATAAGCAAATGTTTATTGATGTAGATTTTTGCTTCTCGCGGTCGGGATATCGGATGACAAACGAAAGAGGAAGCTTGTCCGCCCCTTGTAAGAGATTACACGGGGAAAAGCCAGTGGTCGTCTTCTCCTCCCGCACGTTCAGCTCGCTGCCACGCGCGGCAGTTAATGAAGGTTATTTGATTAATTAAAAGATGACTTCATAGATGTTGTACCAACCGCGTTGATGACGTCATCGCGCTCGCGCAGCGCCGTCTACCGGGGAGAAACTGTGTACTGTGAGAGTACACTTGTGGGCGAAGTCGAAAGAGATAGAAAGAGATAAAGAGAGAAAGAGATAATGGTGAGAGACAAAAGAGGGAGAGAGTGCATGAGAGACGAGCGAGGGGCGCGAGACGAGAGAGAGAAAAGAGGAGATAGCAAAAAGAGATTGAGAGAGAGATTATAGAGATGAGAGAGCATTATTAGCAGAGAGGAAGAGAGCAGAGAGACGAGGAGATGAGAAAGAAAAAGAGAGAGAGAGAAGAGATAAGAGAGAGAGAGAGCGATAATGATGAGAGAAAAGAGAGGGAGAGAGAGAAAGAGAGAGAGGGAGAGATAGAAAAAAAGAAGAGAGAGAGAGAGAGATTATAGAGAGAAAGAGAGAAAGAGAGAAAGAGAGAGAGAGAGAGATAGAGAGAGATAGAAGGGGGAGTCATATATTATCTAGATACCATAATAGAGATGCTAATATAAAGAAAATAATAATTTTCTATAATGGCCTCTTGATAATATATATATATATATATATATATATATATATGTAATATAATATGCATGTATACGTGACTATATTTTTAAACAAAAAGCGTCAGTAGCAGAGACTAAGAGAAGTTACGGCAGGTTTATAACAATTATATTATATATTTATAGAAAGATTTTCAAATTCGAATAATAGGTAAAGTGTGTTTAAGTTATAATTCGCGAGCTTTCGAGACGAACATCTTTTCCTCAGGCTTTTAGCTGACATTATATATATATATATATATATATATATATATATATATATATACTACTACTACTACTACTATATATATAATAATAATATATATATA
>NW_014584729.1:0-4584 GCF_000485595.1 Priapulus caudatus
AAAGATAGAGAGAGAGAGAGAGGAGTTAGAGAGGAAGGGTATCCGCATCCCTGTCTCCGCATCCCTGCCATGGCAACTACAAGCTTCATTATCCTCAGCCTCCGCATCCCTACTGCCGACGGACACGGACTCGATTCGTGAGATTAACTTTTAAACGTTCTAATTAAAGGCGATTAAAAAAGAGCTGCACTTAATGAGTTCTCTTGCCTGCGTGACGTACTAACTCGCAGGAGAAGGGCGGGAGGAGGCTGGGGGAGGAGGTTGGGGAAGGTAGGGAGAGGGTGGAGGGGGACGCGGAGGGGAGGGTTTTAATGAGTTGTCTTGCTGCGTGACATGCTAGAGAGAGGAGGCTGGGGGAGGAGGTTAGGGAAGGTTAGGGAGAGGGTGAGGAGAAGCGGAAGGGAGGGGTTTAATGGAGTTGTTTTTGCTGCGTGACATGCTAGTAAAGAGGAGGCTGGGGGAGGAGGGTAGGGAAGGTAGGAGAGGGTGGAGGGGAAGGCGGAAGGGGAGGGGTTTAATTGAGTTATTTTTTGCTGCGATGACATGCTAAAGAGGAGGGAGGCTGGGGGAGGGAGGTTAGAAAGAGGAAAGATAGAGGGAGGAGGGGAGGTTTGGTGGGGGGCAGAGGGACGGGAGGTTGGTGGAAGGGAGGAGGGTAGGTTGGTGGACGGGGAGGAACGGGAACGTTCGGTAGAAAGGGGGAGGGGAGGTATGGTAGTAAGGGGGAGCACGGGAGGGTTGTAGAAGCGGGGAGGAGGGGAGGTGCTAGAAGGGGAGGAGGGGGGTTTTGGTATAAGAATAAATGTAAAAGGGGACGACCAGAAACAAGAGAAAGATATCGACCGACTATGGAATAGACAAGGTATTAGGGGGGAGGTGAGGGGAGGTTGGTAGAAGGAGGAGGAGGGGAGGTTGGTAGAAGGGGGAGGAGGGACATGAGGGGGTAAGTGAGTTGGAGAAGGAAGACAACGTAACTCATGATTCAGGGAGAGGCCGATGGTGGTTAGAAGGGAGAAGGCAATGACGGGAGAGGAGAATGATGCAGCGGGAAGGGCCTGCGGGAAGATCCAGAAGGTGGGAGAGAGTAGATGAGATGGAACCGGGAGGAGGTGGTGAGGTAACAAGGGGGATGGAGAGGAGAATGCCTACAGGAGGAGAGTTGTAAAAGGACGGGAGAGTAAATGATACCGGATGGAAAGGGCGTTGGGGGATGCTAAAAGGAGGGGTGAGTAATAGGGCAACGGAGAGGTGGTGAGAACCCGGAAAACACAGAAATCCGACTAATGACTTAGAGTGAACAACTGACAATGACCGCGGAGTAAGAAGATGTTTGTACTGATATGATGCCCCCGCTGCAGACCCACGCCTGAGCAGAGGAGGAGAGGAAGGGAAAAAAAAAAAACGGGGAGGAAGGAGGAGGCAAAGAAAAGGGCAAGACAGGAAGAAAAACCGAAAAAGAAAGAGAAGAAAAAGAACAGAGAAAAGGAAGCGCGCTGGCGCCGCCGGGCAACAGAGAGGAGCGGGAGGGGGAGGAAGGGGTGCCGCGCTCGGTAAGGTCGTGTTTACCCCGTGTATGGTTCAAGCCACTCACGAGATTAACGTGGTAAACAGTGAAGTGTTAAAAGTAGCAGCGGCAGAAGATGGTAAGATTAAAAGCACAATTGTAAAGCAAGCACAGTGTCGAGGTTACCCCCGTGTAGTGTAAAAAAAGCAGTGGTCGTGGTGTTATGGTAGTAGCTGTAGTGGTAGTAGTATGGTAGAATAGCAGCAGCAGCAGCATGGTCGTGTGTACCCGTGTGAGTAGCCTGTAGTGGTAGCCAAGTAGCAGGTAGTGGTAAGGCAGTAGTAGTAGTTGGTAGTGGTAGTAGGCAGCAGCAGCCAGCAGTGGTTCGTGTGTTACCCGTGTAGTCGGGTGAGTAGCAGCAGCATGCAAGTGGTCGTGTGTTTATCGCCGTGGTAGTAAGCTGTAAGTGGTACGCAGTAGTAGTAGTGTAGTAGCCAGTAGCAGGCAGCAAGTGGTCCGTTTGTTAGCCCGTGGTAGGTGGTAAGTAGCAGCAGCAGCCGCAGGGGTCGTGTGTTTAAGCCCGTGGTAAGTTGGTAGTAGCAGCACAGCGAGCAGTGTCCGTGTGTTACCGTGGTAGTAGCTGTAGTGGTAGCAGTAGCAGTAGTGGTAGTACCAGGCAGCAGCAGCAGTGGTCTCGTGTGTTTACCGTGGTAAAGCTAGGCTGTAAGTGGTAGGCATAGCAAGTAGTGTAGCAGTAGTAGTAGTGAGAGCGGGAGCAGCAAGCAGCAGCAGTTGGTCGTGTGTTACCCGTGGTACAGTGGTAAGTAGCAGCAGCAGCAGCAGTGGTTCAGTGTGTTACCGCCGTGTAGCAGCTGAAAAAAGGTAGCAGTAGTAGTAATGGTAGAAAGCAAAAAAAAAAAAAAGAGTCGTCTTGTTACGCGCGTGGTAGTGGTATAGGCGAGCAGCAGCAAGCAGGGTCTTCGTGTTAGCCCGTGGTAGTGGTAGTAGCAGGGCAAGCAGCAGCAGTGGTTCGTGTGTTACCCGTGGTAGTATGGCTGTAGTGAGGCAGCAGGCAGTGGTGCCGTGTGTTAGCCCGTGTCAGTAGTGGCTACGTAGCACAGCAGGCAGTGGTCGATGTGTAACGCCGTGTAGTGGTAAAGTAGCAGTCAGCAGCAGGCAGTGGTCGTATGTGTTACCCGGGTAGTCAGCTGTAAGGACAGCTGGTCGTGTGATTAGCACAAACGTGTAGTAGCATGATAGTAAAAAACAGAACGTAGTGGTTCAGCAGCACAGCCAGCAGCAGTGGTCGGTGTTACCACCGTGGTAGTGGTATGTAGCAAAGCAGCAGGCAGCAAGTGTTCGTGTGTTACCCGTGGTAGTAGCTGTAAGTGGTAAGCAGCAGCAGGGGCGAGCAGGCAATGGTCGTTTGTTACCCGTGGTAGTGGTAGCTACCGCTAAAAAAACAGCAGCAGCAGCAGTAGGTCGTGTGTTAACCCTGGTAGGGTAGCAGTCAAGCAGGCCAGCAGCAGTGGTCGTGTGTTCCCGTGTAGTAGGCTGTATGGTAGCAGTACGCTGTAGTGTAGCAGCGCAGCATGCAGCCAGTGGTCGTGTGTTACCGTCGCTGTAGTAGCTGTAGTGGAGCCAAGCAAGCAGCAGCAGCAGCAGTGGTCGTGGTTACGGCCGTGGTAAGCTTAAAGTAGCCCGATAGTATGTATAAAAATTAGTACAGAGCATCACAAGCGACGTAACATCCGTCGGCGCTTCTCCGACGCGTCGTCGTGTTCATCTTAACTGTCATGTTTTACTGGCGTCGATTACCGAGTCACGAGCCGGATGGCGTGCGCGCCGCTCGTAAAGCCACGGAGACCGACGAGGAGAGAAGCCGTACATGCCGGGGGGGAGGGGCGGAGGGGGGGGGGGGAGAGAGAGAGAGAGAGAGAAAGAGAGAGAGAGAGAAGAGAGAGAGAGAGAGAGAGAGAGAGAGAGAGAGAGAGAGGGAGAGAGAGAGAGAGAGAGAAGAGAGAGAGAGGAGAGAGAGAGAGCGAGAGAGAGAGAGAGCGATGAGAGATAAGCAGCGGTGCCTGACTAAGTGTAATGTAGTTCGTGGTGTGCGTGCGTGCTGTGTGTGCGTGCGTGCGTGTGTGTGCGTGCGTGCGTGTGTGTGCGTGCGTGTGTGCGTGCGTTGTGGCGTGCGTGTGTGTGTTGCGTGCGTTGCGTGCGTCGTGCGTGCGTCGCTTGTAAAAAAATAATCCATGATTTCTCATTTCGCTTTGTTCGCGTGCTTGCCGCGTAATGGCCAGACGATCATATTTGTTGTCGGCGGCAGTTTTTATTTTATTTCGAGCCCGTTTTAATTGAAAAATCGGAGCAGAGGCGCGCCGAACAAAGCGATGCGGTCGACACGGTCGCAATTATTACATACAATGCACCCACGAGACGGTAAATCCTAGATGCTCGCTCGGCTGCTGCTGCTGATGATGATGATGCTGCTGCTGATGCTGCTGCTGATGCTGATGATGATGATGCTGCTGCTGCTGCTGCTGATGATGCTGCGATGATGATGCTGCTGCTGCTTG
Organism: Priapulus caudatus; assembly: GCF_000485595.1. NCBI lineage: Eukaryota > Metazoa > Priapulida > Priapulimorpha > Priapulimorphida > Priapulidae > Priapulus > Priapulus caudatus. The sequence goes on from NW_014584729.1 coordinate 4,081, forward strand.
CTGATTGAATGATGATGCCTGCTGCTGCTGTTGAAACTGAAGCTGCTGTTGATGAAAAAAAAGATGATGATGATGATGATGAATATGCTGCTGCTGTTTTTGCTGATGAACTGCGCGGCCTGCTGCTGCTGGCTGCTGCTCCCATCCCTATCCCCTCCTCCTCTCTGGCCCATCATCGCGCTCTTCTCACTTCCTTTCCTGTCTCTCCTCCCCTCTCCTCCTCCCCTCTCTCCTCGCCCCCACCCTCCTCCACCTCTGCTCCTCGCCCTGCTCCCTCCTCCATCACACATCTCTAGGGTGTTTGTGTCGCTAAAATCTCTCATAAGATCTCTTGTCTGTGATATTTAATAGCTGTGCGGGAAGGACACCCATTGCTACGTGCAAGCGCCTAAAAAACCGCTCTCTCAAGCTCTCAACCTACTGTCTCTCTCTGTCTCTATCTGTCTGAAAATCTGCTCTCTCTGAACCTCTCGTCTCAACAAAAATCCTAAACTCGAATCTCTA
>NW_014584730.1:0-1639 GCF_000485595.1 Priapulus caudatus
TTCTCTCTCTCTCTCTCTCTCTCTCTCTCTCTCTGCCCTACCACTCTCACCCCCCCCAGCTTCCTCCTCCTCTCTGAACTACCCCTCTCACCCTCCCCCCAACCTCCCCTCTCACCTTCCCCCCCAACCTCCCCTCCTCCACCCTCCCCCCCCAACCTCCCCTCTCTCTCTGCGGTACCACCTCCCCCCGACCCTCCCTCGCGCATTAAGCGCATTATAGAGGGCGCTGACTCGCGTGCGTTGCTCACCGTGCGGCGCCTCCGTCGTCGTGTCTGCGCAGACTCCGACGCAGCTCATCTCAGAACCTCGAGGACAAACATCAGCAGCAGGGGGCGCCACCGGGCAGCCCCGAGGCGGCGGCGACCAACGGCACGTTCCAGCGCGGAGGATTCCGAGCGACGGCCGGCCCGCGACTTGCATGGTCGCGCGACCTCAAACCCGGGTGAGTCGCGAGTGAGGCGGTCTCGCGCGAGACGGGGGTGTCTCGTGTGAGTCTGAGTGTCTAACGTTAATCAGGGGTTTCATGTTGGTTGGGGGGGGCGTGTTTTGGGGGTACTTGCGTTACTTCTACATTTTCTGTTGTACACAAAAGGTATTAGATTACTTTCAGTACATTCTTTATCACTTGTTTTTAATTTTTATCGCTCCATTTTTCTTCGACTTCTGCGATTGTACTGATTGACGTGCTTCTTGATTCTACTTTCGTGTATACAACGTTGATCTTTGCTCGATCCCTGCCTCTGTTTCTCTTGTTCAAGCGTGGGAACGACAATAACGAGAGTGGGCGGGGGAAGGGGGCTTTGGGTGGGTGTGGCCTGCACTGCTGCAGTGTTGGTGTAACTATGGTTTGATCGCTGCTCGTGTGTGCATGGAGGTTGCTTGCTTCGACGTAATTACAGCGGCTGTACCCTGTCGCGGCGCGGCGTCTGCCGACTGCTGGCGTGCCGATTCGTTGTCATAGTGACATCGTCGCGCGTTGTCATGCCGTGTGACGACGTCATTGTCACGCACACCCGCAGGCCGACGTCGTCGTCTTTCGCCTTTGCGAAGCGGTGACGCGATCGCCGCGTGTACACGCAATGCGATGACATCGTCACCCGCATGTGCACGTAATTGCAACGGTGTCACTGGCAAGCACACCCGACGATGTCATTGGCAACACTGCACGCATCCAATGATGTCATCGCTGTTGTGTGCACCCGATGACGTCATCGCTGGTGTGTGCACCCGATGACGTCATCGCGGTTGTGTGCACTCTATGACGTCATCGCTGTTGTGTGCACCCGATGACGTCATCGCTGCTGTGTGCACCCGATGACATCATGGGACTGACGTTGACGCGCGCGCGTTTCCCTCGCAGGGAGCTGGACACACCGTTTGCGCGCTGGGACGGTGACAAGGTGGCGATGTGGGTGCACGAGATCGGTCTGTCCGCGTACGTCATCGACAGCAAGCGCTGGGTGAAGAACGGAGACCAGCTGCTGAGAGCGACGCCGCAGGACCTAGAGAAGGTGAGCCAAGAGAGAGGGTCGCAGAAGAGAGGGTCTTCCATGAGAGGGAGGGTCCAGGGAGAGAGAGAGGGTTCCGAGGGAGAGAGGGTTTTCGGGAGAAAGAGGATACCCCTCGGCAAAAGGGTCCC
>NW_014584730.1:2276-4582 GCF_000485595.1 Priapulus caudatus
TGTACGTGCGTGTGTGTGCGTGTGTGTGTGTGTGTGCGTGCGTGCGTGCGTGCGTGCGTGCGTGCGTGCGTGCGTGCGTGCGTGTGCGTGCGTGCGTGCGTGCGTGCGTGCGTGTGTATGTGCATGTCGTAGCCTACTGAATCCTGAAGCCATGCTGCTGCTGTGTTGCTGCGCAGGAGCTGGGCATCCACAATCCTCTACACAGGAAGAAGCTGCAGCTGGCTCTGCAGGCGGTGGGGTCGGAGGAGATGGATGCCAAATGTAACCTAGATCATCACTGGGTGACACGTGAGTGCTTACTTCCTGCTCACTTACTGTACATGCTCTCTGTCTGTCTGCCTCTCTCTCTCTCTCGGCGCGTGAGAGCATGCTTGGCTAGCACCACCATTGTCACTGGCACACACACGGTTGCGCTGACGACACAGCACCACAGGGCACCACTCAGGACGAGAGAGGACCCCACTTCGGCCACACACACCGCACGGACCAACAACCACGGCACCACCCACGAGGAAGCCACACACACAAGAGGACACAGGCACACAGGCAACACACAGACACACGGCAAACTGGCGACCAGGACACAATGGCACGCACGGCACCACCAGGCACAGCACGACACGGCACGCATTGCACCCACACACCGCCACACCAGGGCGCCACATACGGTGTTTACTCACGTCACGTAAGTACAGAGTAAATGACCTAATTGAGCTGCCGGAGATATGGATTATTAAATCTTTAACCGACATTTTAAGGGTTCATTTTAATTAGAATTACACATTTAATTAAACTTCGTAAGGTCATCACTAATTATTATTAATGGATCTATCATTATTACTTGAATTACGGATTAATCCTTCGCGTATCTAAATAATTAATATCGATTAATTCTTCTACATGCGCGGGACTGCCTCGGGGACTCGCAGGCCATTCGGGTGGTTGGCTCACGCTGCATGGCTTCATTACCATTACTGCCAGCACACGACAAGGTGTGGTTCCATTTCGTGCTAGGGCGGGTCGACGAATAGTTAAAACGGTATCCGTACGTCAATTGTGCGCGTGTGATTAAATCCCTCAACGGATAGAAATTACTCTGAGCAAATTGCTTATATCAGGGAGCTTTAGTGGGTGACGAAAAGATTGTCAGGTAGAATTTGTACAGACGAAATGCGCGTTTAACAAGAATTGGCGAATTAGCTTCACATAATAAAGTCGCCGCGTCTTAGAGGATTTTGCAGCTTTAATTTAGTATTGGATTAACCTTGTGGTTTCAATCGAATTAACAATTACAGATTTTAATATAACAATAATTAATTAGATTAACTAATTAAATAATTAATTTGAGTTAACAGATAGATTAGCACTCACGGCAGGACATAACTTGGCTAAACAAATTAAGATGAATAAATTATTATTTATAGTTGTTACGCAACGAGGCATATTTGTGGTTCATATTTTGCAGAGGCATGACACTTGGTGCAATTACGAAAGCAATGGCCCCCACGTTTTGTCAAACACCATCGGAGAAATTTGGAAGCCAACAGTGGAGATATTTTTCAAAAAAATACCGCTTTTATAAGACAACGCGGCAGCGTGAAAATGGAAGCAGCTAAGAGTTTTATTTTGTCATAAAGGTAGTGTTGATTTATTCATGGCGGCACGAAGTATTGTGCTAGTCTAGTAGCTGTAGTAAATTAGCGTTTGGATGGCGCATGTGTGAGGCTTTCAGGCAATAAAAAGAAGGAGAGAGCGAGTGTGACAGAGTGAGAGAGAATGGGTGAAAGTAGGCAGTGAGAGAGAGAGAGAGGAGCGAGAGAGAGAGAGAGAGAGAGAGAGAGAGTAGAGAGAGAGAGAGAGGAGAGAGAGGAGAGAGAGAGAGAGAGTAGAGAGAGAGAGAAGGAGAGAAGGAGAGAGAGAGAAGAGGTAGAGAGGATGAGATAGAGAGAGGAGAGGAGAGAGGAGTAGAGAGAGAGAGAGAGAGAGAGAGGAGAGTAGTAGATGAGAGAGAGATAGAGCGAGAGCAGAGAGAGAGCAGAGAGACGCCGAGAGAGAGAGAGAGAAAGAGACCAGAGAGAGAGTAGAGAGAAGAGAGAAGAGAAGCGAGAAGATAAGAGAGAGAGAGAGAGCGAGAGAGAGAGAGAGTGAGAGAAGAGAAGAGAATGAAGAGAATCGAGTATGCGAGATGCAAAGACAGTAGAGAGAGAAAGACGGAAGGAGAGAGAGTAAAGTAAATAATGAAGAAAAGAGAACAGAGCAGACAGTAGTGAGAGACGAGAGAGAGAGAGAGAGGAAAGATGAGCAGC
>NW_014584731.1:0-4579 GCF_000485595.1 Priapulus caudatus
AAACAGATGCATGATGTATGCAGAATGTACGAATGTAGCGAGCAGACCTCGACGCCAATGACATGTGCAGAGATGTAACGATGTAGCCGACGCGTGGATGATGTAGCAGAATGTAAGCGATGTTAACAAGCAGATGGCATGATGTAGCAGACATGTAACGATGTAACGAGCAGATGGCATGATGTGCAGACATGTAACGATGTAGCAAGCAGATGGCATGATGTAGCAGAGATGTCATGATGTACCAAGCAGATGGCATGATGTAGCAGACATGTAACAATGTAACGAGCAGGAGTGGATGATGTGGGCAGACAATGTAACGATGTAGCGCAGATGGATGGTGTAGCAGACATGTACAGATTAAAGAAGAGCACGATGGATGATGTAGCAGAAGTACGATAGTAGGCAATACGTATGATATAGCTAGGCAGGACAATGATGTGACGAAACGTGTAACGATACGGCATGACATAGGAGAAAGGCAGCTGACATGATATTTGTGTTGCCTGGTGTATGAGCTCGGCAGCTTCCAAACACCGCAGATATTTCACGACCACACCGCACTGAATAATAATCATAATATAATATAATAAATAATAATAATATAAATAATAATATAATATTAATATGGCGGTGCAGGAGCAGATCGCACGATACCTGCAAACCGCTGATATATGCTCATCAACAGGAAAGAAAAACGATAGCTGTGATTGACTGTAGCGTAGGAGATGATTCTACCATTGATGGTGAAGGAAAAGAGACCAAACTCACAGTACATAGATTGGAGATTGATTAGGAGGATGTGGAATAATATACAATGAACGAGAATTGTACGGGGTGGTGGTTGGAGCCTTGCTACTCTAAGTGGTTTTGAGAAAGCTTAAGGGAACTCCCTGGCACAACTGAGAGTGCAGAAAATGACTACTGACAAGCAACATCCTGCGAAAAATTCTGGATATGAATCTCTGTCCAGGTTGGGACATCCGTAACCAGAAGCCAGCTATGCGTGACAGTTTGGGAAAATAACAATAATAATAATATAATCGCCTCGTTAAAAATAGAACCGTTGCAGAAACATGCCGGCAGGTAGTATTAGACTGGTACCTGTTATACATCTGTTAACTTATGTCCGTGTGTAGAGACGTGGTACAGGTCTACATCACTGGTAGGGAGGTGATAGGTGTGAAGTAGAAAATACGTAGTAATTATGAGTAGGCGAGCTTTACAGGGGTTATATTATGATTGATCGCTTTAATTTTTGAAAGTATTTTGGAGCATTTGAAATTATAGCTGAAAGTTACGTGATGTGCTAGTACTGATAATCAATACTGCTGATGGCTGGCTGATAATATGCTACTACTATGCTGCTACTACTGCTGCTGCTAATGTGCTCACTGCTGCACTACTACTAGCTACTACTGCTGTGCTACTGCTTACTCGCTGCTGCTGGCTACTACTGCTCCTACTACTTGCTGCTGCTGCTACTGGCTGCTTGCTGCTGCTACTACTGCTGCTGCTACGTACTACTACTACTATGCTGCGGCTGCTGCTGCTGCTACTCGCTGCTGTGCTATGCTGCTGCTGCTACTGCTGCTAAGCTGCTACTGCTGCTGGCTGCTCTGTGCTGCTGCCTGCTAGCTAATATTTGCTGCTGGCTGGCTGCTGCTAAGTGCTGCTGGTACTGTACTACTGCTATATCTGCTGCTTGTATGGCTGATGCTGCTGCTTGGGCTGCTACTACTACTATAACTGCTGCTACTACTGTCTGCTTGCTGTACTGCTGCTGATGCTGCTACTACTGCTACTACTGTTGCTTGCTGGTACTGGCTGCTGCTACTGCTACTGTGCTAGCTGCTAAGTGCTGTGCTGCTAGTACTGCTACTGTGGTATGCTGCTGCTGCTGCTGGCTGCTGCTGCTGTACTATTTGGTGCTGGCTCCTACTATATACTACTACTGGTGCGCTGGTACTTGTGGTGCTGGTACTAACTGAGGCCTCTTGTGTACTCGGCTGGCTGCTGATGCTATACTGCATACTGAATAATGCTGCTCGCTTGGGTACTGTTCTCTGCTACTGCTGCTGCACTGCTGCTGCTGCTGCTGCTGCTGCTGCTGCTGCTGCTACTACTATCGCTGCTGCTGGTAATGTTATACTGCTACTGGCTGCTGCTGGTACTGCTGTTGCTTTGCTGCTGACTGCTAGCTACTGATCACTGGGTCTGTGCTGCTGCTGCTGCTAGCTCTACGGCTGCTGCTGCTGCTGCTGCTGCTGCTGCTATATGGCTGCCTGCTGCTGGCTACTGACTGCCTGCTGCTGCTGCTACTACATGGTATATATACTAACGGGCTGCCTGCTGCTGCTGGCTGTGCTGCTACTACTGCTACTGCTACTGCTGTGCTGCTGCTGGCTGGCTGCTACTACTGCTGCTGCTGCTCGCTGCTACTAACTGGCATCTACTGAGCTACTATACTGCTGCTGCTGCTGGCTGCTGATGCTTGATGCTACTAACTGCTGGCTGCTGCTGCTGCTGCTACTATGCTGCTACTACTTCTATCCGGCTGTGCTGCTGGCTGCTGCGCTGCTGCTGCTGCTCTGTGCTGCTGCCCTGCTCGCTGCTACTGCTGGCTATTCAAATACTTACTCACACCCAGCTGCTACTACAGCTATCGCTGCTGCTAGCTGTGCTGCTCTGGCTGCTACTATTCCCGCGCTGCTGGTGCTGCTCCCAGCTGCTACTGTGCTACTCAATCACTCCACTGGCCGCTGCTGCTGGCTGCTGCTGCTGGCTGCTGCTACTGCTGGCTACTGCTCCACGCTACCCGCTCGCCATACTCAACTCCCGATCGCTCACTACTACTATGCTGCTGCTTTGCTAGCTAACTCGCTGCTAGATAGCTGCTGTCTACTACTGTGGTACTGCTGCTACTGCGCAGCTGCTACATGCTCGCTTTCTACTCACTGACTGGCTGCTGATGCTGCTTTACTGTCTCTGCACGTTATATTGCTGCAGCAGTGGGCAAGTAATAATAGTAAGTGCAATGAGAGTTTCTATAAGCTTGTGTTGTATGACACCGATGACCAGCGACAGTAATGACCGACTCTCTGTATCTATTGAAAGCTTCTTCTGTCGCTTCTTTCTCAATTACCGGAGAGAACATGGCGTCGGCAATTATCGCCTATACCTACCTCTAGACACTTGTCACGCGTGCGTGCGTGACGTGACGGGAGTGCGTGAGATCAAAGCGAGTGGCGTGCGTGCGTGGTGCGTGAGAGAGTGGGTGCGTCGCTGTGCGGTGCGTGGCATACGTGCGTGCAGGGAGTGCGTGAGGGAGTGCGGTGCGTGTGTGGCCGTGCGTGTGTGATGCGTGCGTGGCATGCGTGGGCGTGCATGCGTGCGTTGCGGGCGTGCGTCCTCGTGCATACGTGTGTCTGGCATGCGTCTCTCTTCTCTCTCTGCTCTCTCTCTCTCTTTCTCTCATTCCTCTCATCTCTCTCTCTCTTCGCTCGTCGTCTCATCTCTTCTCTCTCTCTCTTTCTCTCTTCTCTCTTCTCCTCTCTTCTCTCTCCTGCATTGGCCTCGATATAATATGTCATCCTCGCAACGCTACCAAAGGTTTCTGGCGCCATGTATATAATATATATATATAATTAATATATATATGTGTGGGTGTGTGTGTATATATATTATATAAATAATATATATACATGCTGTAATATAAAGTCTATAGTTAGCGTAGCTATTTGAACTGCTACTGTCGGTGTGTATTGTATGTCCAGTGGTGACTAGCGACGAAGGTAATAAAGAACCTGTAAGGTAGCAACTGTAAAGTGTGGTTTGCAAAGCGGTTCGACACGAACTTAGTCGACCAGGCACAAAATGTAACGAACGGTGATTGTACCCGTTTCAAGTGGATTTGTTGTAAGAGATGAAAAAGGAAACTCCAAAGTCCAAGCGTTGTGTTTCCCAAAATAGTTATTATTGTTTTCTCAAAGTCGCACAGCCGTGCGTGCGCAAGAGGCACGCATGCCGCTGCCCACATCTCTCGTCCGTTCCCTCATCCTTTCAAGCAGAACTCTTTCCATTTTAAGTTTCTATCTAACAAGAAATCATCGCAGGGTACATCATGATATCTCTGCTACATCATGCCATCCGCTCGCTACATCGTTACATGGTTGCTACGTACATCATGCCATCTGCTCGCTATATCGTTACATCTTTGTTACATTATGTTCGGCGTCTAGACGGTTCAAATGTTAAAATCGACTTGTATCCGGATTAAAACCAAATCGCCGTCATGACGAGAATTAGAATAAAAGATTTCATCGTTGAATTCGATTATGTAAGCATTTTACTTTATTATAGATCGAAATGACAGAAGGCGTAGTCGGCTTTCCTGCCTGCTTCACCCACCCACACACCCACATACCCGCGCACACACATGCATTCACGCACACGCACGCACGCACTCACGCATGCACGGACGCGCCCGCGCACACACACACCACACACACACACACACACACACACACACACACACACACACACACACACACACACACACACACACACACACACACAC
>NW_014584732.1:0-4579 GCF_000485595.1 Priapulus caudatus
ACACTGACTTCACATCATACGCATACCATTACATACATAACATACCATCATACCCAATACGATCAGTACATACATAAATTACCAGCATACAATACCATACATATCAATACATTAGCAACATAAGTACATAGCATACATAACAGACATACATACCATCACATACATACATACATACATACCACTACCATACATACATACAATACATACATACATACCATACATACATAACCCTCCACACCCCCTCATACATACATACACCACCCACTAACATATCCATACATACATACATACACTACCATAACATCCTACACCCCTACATACCCATACATACCTCATAACACCTACATACATACCATCACCATACATAGCGCATACCATACACTACACACATAATACCATCCACATACATCGCCCATACGCAGTACCAACGCATACCCATACATACATACATACATACATATGCACACATATACGCACGCACACACGCACGCACGAACGCCCGCACTCACGCATGTACGCACGAACGAAGGTACGCGAACACGGTGAACCGGGATTAAACAGGAAGATCACCCAGCCGACCGCCGCATGTTCCGCATCGCAGCAACGACAACAGTTCCTTCCGGAATCCTTGTTGTTATTGCAGTCGAGAGAAAGAGAGGGAGAGATGGAGAGGGGAGAGAGAGAGAGNAGAGAGAGAGAGAGTGAATCGGGGAAGAGATAGAGATAGAGTACGTCACAGTTATGATGTGTACGCACCCTTTATTAGCGTAACTCTAACTAATGAGAGAATTACCGTTGACGTAACTTCTGACGTCAAGGGGACGCCGAAACGAAGAGGGGGGGGGAGTAAGCGTTTATTTCGCACCAAATGTTCTAGTTATTTGGTATATCGGCACCGCTGTAAACATGCGATATATATATATGCGTCGCAGAATTTTTTTTTTCTCTTTGTGTGTGCGGCGCCTACGGGTTGTGCAAGCTACAGGTTCCCTTCTCACTTGTCACCCCATCGACTCATTATGTACAAGTCTTATTATGTGACCCTGTACAGTGTGTGGTGGGGGGGGGGACGCTTACCTGTTTCGCATGCACATTACTACTGATTTTCACCATCCGCTTCCACATGCCATTATACTGATTGTATTTAAAATGTTTCGTGGCGGCAGTACGTGTATATAAATGCGTACGTGAGTGTGTTTAACAACGTTTCTATTTGAAAGCCATATAAACAGCGAGAAATCTACATTTTATAAGATTTATTGTAGATATAGCAATTCGCATGATTCCGTAATTTAATGAAGCTGTCTGACATCGAATATTTTATATTCGTAATGAATTTGTTAACGCAAAGGAATTATATATATATATATTGCAATATTCGTTCCCGTTTGTTCTCGATCTTTCTTCTACTTCTAAGCTCCTACTCTCTTTCTCTCTCTCTCTCTCTCTCTCTCTCTCTGCTCATCTCTGCTCATTCCTCGCTGTTGTCCCCACCCTTCCCCCCCGCCCCCCACCCCTCGTGCGCTCGTCTCTCTCTCTTTCTTTGCTCTCTCTCTGCTGCTCTCTGCTCTATCGCTTTCTGCTCTCGTTGCTCTTCATCTCTCTCTCTGCTCTGCTGCTGCATCTCTGCTCTCTCTCTCTGCTTCTCTCTCTCTCTCCTCTATCTCTCTGCTTCTTTCTCTCTCTCTCTCTCTATCTATCCTCTTTCTCCTTCGTTCTCTGCTCTCTCTGCTCTCTGCTCTTTCTTCTCTGTCTCTTTCTCTCTCTCCTCTCTCTCTCTCTCTCTCTATCTTTCTCTCTGCTCTCTCTCTCTCTCTCTTTCTTGCTGCTCTCTGCTTCTCTCCTCTCTACTATCTCTTTTTTGCTCCTGCGTTCTGCTGCTTTTTCTCTCTCTTCGTTCTCTCTCTCTATCTCTTTCTCTCTCGTTCTTCTCTCTCTCTCTCTGCTCTCCTGTCATGCTCTGCGATCTCGCTGCCGCGATAGAAATATTAAACTTTGAAGTCTCTTCCGAACTTGGGGCATTTTCAGTGGGGCCATTATTTGAGCAGAGACCGCGTCGCGTAATACGCTTTATAATTTCGGCCGACTACCGCCATGCGCTTATAGGCAGACGCTGCAACACAGTGTGGGCTAATGGCCTCTCATCTCCTTCACGTTCGCATGTGGGCGAAGTCGGCTACACTTGCTGGGCGGGTCATCGCTAAGCGTCGAATGTGCAGGCACGCGAGTTGTGCGGATGGCAAGGCGAGTTTTGGGCGCGGCGGCCTTAAGAATTTAGCCGCGGGTTAAATGCAGAGGGCGTTGAATACGAACGTAGGCGCACGGGTTGATGGGTACACTGAGGGGATGTATGCCGCTGCCTTGGCAAGCACATACAGTCGTACATACAACACACGCACACACCACACGCACTACAGCACACACGCTCGCACACGGCACAGCACAGCACCCACGAGCACACAACACAACTCACTCACGACTCACACCACACGCAACACACACCAACACACACACACACACACAGCACACACACACCACACACACATACCGCACAGCACACATATATATATAATGATATATAATATAGTGGTACATTGTATTGAGGCAGTGGTGGTCGGGAGGGCGTGCGCGGGCATGGCTGGATTGCTGTTAATGAGGCAGTGGCTGTGCGGGCGGTCTCACGCGGTGATATTTGAGCATGTCGGGGCCGAGCCCCTCGTGCGCTCGCTATGTCCGTGCTGATCGAATCACTGCTCGCCGTCAAATTACATGACCCGTCGTGTAAAAATCCAATCAAACGATACGACTGTTTGCGAATGTCTCCCCTTCTCCTCGACAAAGCTGGTTGGCTATTCAATCCACCGCCGGTCGGGCTTTGTCGCGCGAAAACGCTGAATTAACGTCCATTAATTTTTTACCAGTACAGAAATCAAAGCTCGCTTGGCGCGGATGAATAGCGCGACGGGGGCGCCTCCTAGACAAAGTAGTGCGTTAATAAAGCGCTTAGGCGGGGATTTGGAATGTTAATTTTCCTGCGCACGTGTCACGGATGAAAGCTAATACACACCTATTGGTACCTGCGCGCGAATAATTCGCGCCCTATTTAGCTTCCATTATCTTTGCAAGGATGTAATTTAGACGAGAAGCCCGAGTCATCCACGGCGGCTATTGATGAGAAACAGTCTACGGTAATTACGGCAGAGTGGCCGGAGAGCTGAGGCAGTCTCCACACAGCTAGAGCTAGCTGCTGCTGTTGCAGGTATAATCTGCTTAGCGGCGCGGCGGCGGCGGCGGCGAGGCGCCGTACGGCAGCAAACCCTGCAAAGTGCGAGCACCGATTTCACAAAGGCGAAGGAAACTATCTGCGTATTTCGCGGATTTGTGGTACGCCTATTATATTTGTTAATATATATATATATGCTATAATATATATTATATAGTATATATATTTATATAGGTAGATAGAGAGAGAGAGAGAGAGAGACAGAGAGAGAGAGAGTAGAGGAAGAGATGAGAGATCAGACAGAGAAAGCTAACGATTAAATTTACCCCATGACTACACACACACAGGCGGGGGGCGCAGCAACACACACAGTAGCACAGCACCACACACACACAATAACACACACACACAACACACACACACAGCACGACACACACACACACACACACACAGGCACACACACACACACCACACATATATATATTATATATTGTTATATATATATATATATATATATATATCAATTTCTGCTCTATGTGTGTTTTTCTCACATATCTCACTTCTGCTCTCTCTTCTCTCTCTGCTCTCCTCTCATCTCTTCTCTCTCTCTCTCTCTGCTCCTCCTCTCTCTCTCTCGTCTGCTCATCTGCATATATGCGCATGTAATATGTGTATATATATATATATATATTATAATATATATATATATAATAGCGGGAAGAGAGAGAGAGAGAGAGAGAGATAGATAGATTGTTTTAATTTATTTATTTATTCTATATATCGTATAGAGGCTACTTACCTATACATATATATATATATATATATAATATATATATATTTTATATATATATATATATATATATATGCGTGTGTGTCTCCCTGTGCGTGCGTATGCAAAAGTGTCAGAAAATGGTAAGCAAGTGAAATGATGCATAATGTTGCAAGGTTATGGAAATCATTTGCCATTACAATTTGAATACGCCTCGTGCAATGTCGATCACTCGTCGACACATGCCAACATGTACTTAAAAACACGCTTCCGCGCTCGCGTTTATTCCGCTCTGCCGAGCGCGTGCCAGGCATCATTATTTCAAGTCGTCGAATTTGCAACCTCCGTCGGAGATTTTCAGCTTCTATACATTATTTAAGGTTGTTCGCACTTTGTCTAAACCACTCGGCTGCTTTATTTTTGGCACGGCAGTTTTATTTCTCTGTCTCCTCTCGCTCTCTCTCTCTCTCTATATATATATATATATATCTAGCCTCCCCCTGTAATGCTGTACAACATCCCCGCATCATCATAATCATCATCATCATCATCATCATAATCATAATCATAATCATCATCATCATCAT
>NW_014584733.1:0-240 GCF_000485595.1 Priapulus caudatus
CACACACACACACACACACACACACACACACACGCACACACACACGCACACACGCACACACACACACTACCTACGTGTACCTTATCTTGACATCGCTCTCGATCAATTGAATTATACAAAAATTAATCAATTCTATCAGACAGTCTGCGTGTACTAAACGTATCTAACGGTATCGCAGTGGACGAGAGAGAGAGAGAGAGAGAGAGAAGAGAGAGAGAGAGAGAGAGAGAGAGAGAGAGA
>NW_014584733.1:1446-1928 GCF_000485595.1 Priapulus caudatus
GAGAGAGAGAGAGAGAGAGAGAGAGAGAGAGAGAGAGAGAGAGAGAGAGAGAGAGTTAGACCTAATCCGTCGCATTATCATGGTCGCCGCCGGTCGAACCAGATATCTGCCTTAATTGAAATTTGATCAAAATATTTTCCATCAGAAAATCCTCCAAATTTCGAATTACTCGCTTCGAAGGTTGTCAAGGACGCGTCGTCTTGAAGCAGCGGACGGACGCGCCTCCTACCGGCGAGCAGATTCTATATTCGATATGCGGGTTTGGCCAGTGACAAGCATCTATGCTGATTTATGCAGATATTCATGTAAGCTTGTCTATCCAGACTTGCCGGCAACGTGTATACAGCCGGTGTAAGTGGATGCCGCATTAATTTAAGAGTAATCGAAACTTTAATTCTTCGCCGCAAGAGAGAAACAATGCCCTGCTGAGAGAGAGAGGGCGACAGAGAGAGAGAGAGAGAGAGAGAGAGAGAGAGAGAGAG
>NW_014584733.1:3229-3594 GCF_000485595.1 Priapulus caudatus
CTCTCTCTCTCTCTCTCTCTCTCTCTCTCTCTCTCTCTCTCACTTTCTGCGCTCTGCTCACTCCCTCTCATCTCGCACGCTCGCTACGCCCTTCAGCGCACTCACTCACCTTCGCATGTGCCTATACGTCACGCCTACGTCACGCCTACGTCATCTCGCTGTGTTCGCGCGCGCGTGTGAGCATGTCACGAGTGTCGCGTCGTGTTGTGATCGTCTCGCGTCGGTTGACACGTAGTGAATTAGAGAGACGTGTCCATTAGGCAGAGAGAGAGAGAGAGGAGGGGAACAGAGAGGGAGAAATAGAGAGATCGGAGAAAGAGAGAGACGGAGGAGAGAGGGAAGAAAGAGAGAGAGAGAGAGATAGA
>NW_014584733.1:7347-11925 GCF_000485595.1 Priapulus caudatus
TAGATTCTTGTATATAAATATAAGTCTCTCTGGTCTTCGGTGGATTTTTTGCATGAGACAGAATTTTCACCCACAGATGCAGACAGTGACGTTAAAAGCATGACGTCACCTTCATTGTAAATGCGTGTTACATTGGTTTTACTGCGGACGTTTCCTGATGACGTCACGTTATACTTCGTGGCAAATCATATTAAATTGACTTCGTCATGAATTTTCTATGATGTATATTTGTATAAAAAAAATTGCCTTTTTTTTACATTAAAAGTAAGTACTAATGAGGCTAAATGTATCGTCAAATTGTTACCTGATAAGATTGTTTCTCAACTAGTTAACAATCGAAAAAACCTGGATGATTTGATATTATGATCCTGACATTAATTGCTTCCTATGGGCTATGTATGAGTCACGAGTGTATGTTTACGTCGAACAATATAGTAAAACAGGAAGTATAATGCAGCGAATTAACCATAAAAAGTGAACAGAATCGCTTACATTTTGTGAAAAATTGGACATATTTTTTTTACATTTAGTATTTACGGTGACGTAATCACTTGCGTTCATTACGTCTCAATTAAGCTCACTTGTAAAGTTTGTAGAATACGTGAATCACGTATAGAGTCGTTGTTGCTAATATTATGTCGTTGTCGGATATAATATCAAGAGTATAATATCATAGAGACTATTTATTACGTACTCTTGATAGTATTCAGCTCATTGCGATTATATGCAATTTATGCCGCATTATTTTCCTAAAATTTTCGTAAAAATGTTACTTTCTTTGCAGTCCTAGGGGAAAAACAGGGGGGAGAGGGAGAGACGGCGAGAAAACGAGAGAGAGAGGGGGAGAGACGGCGAGGGAATGAGAGAGAGAGGGGGGAGGGAGAGAATGAGAGAGAGAGAGAGAGAGAGAGAGAGAGAGAGTGACGTAGCTAAAAGCGTTACCTCGACGGCGGATATGTACACGTCACAATCTCTCCGATGAGTTTTTTTCCATCGTGAACACGTGAAAACGTGTATTAGTTAGTTTGCATGCTAACAAAGTCGATCACAGCTAGATCCAAATTCCGTTAAAAATATCTTACACTGACGAAATTTTCGTCCATCTCTCCGATAGACTTCCTCAGGTTCGATGAGCTTATTCAATCATCGTCTGCTCGCTATTTTTCCCCGTCAGCTAATGCCGGATATGCATCGGCGCTGGATAGGTTAGCTTCCCGACCATCACATTACGGTGTTTTTTAAATCTCTGTCCTTCGATGGAAGTAGCGTGCGTGTAGCTGGCAGAACAGAAATCCGTTGCTATACGTGCTGGTGCGATCACAGTAGGGTCACGTTCAGAGAGTGTGGGCACAGAGGACAGGATGAGGAGCAACAGGAGCGGGAGAGGAGATGAGCGGAGAGAGAGAGAGAGAGAGAGAGACCGGAGAGAGGAGCGAATCGTGGAGAGGTAGAGGAGAGGAGGGAGACAAGGAGAGAGAGAGAGAGAGAGGAGAGAGAGAAGAGAGAGAGGAGAGAGAGGGAGAGAGAGAGAGAGAGAATGAGAGAGGCAGAGAGAATGAGGAGAGAGGAAGAGAGAGAAACGAGAGTAAGAGGAGAGAGATGAGAGAGACGAGAGAAATGAGAGAGAGAGAGAGAGAGAATGAGAGAGATGAGAGAGGAGAGAGAGAAAGGAGAAAGAGGAGAAAGAGAGAGAGAGAGAGAGAGAGATGAGAGAGAGAGGAGAGAGAGAGAGGAGAGAGAGAGAGAGAGAAGGAGACAGAGAGCTAAAGGAGAGAGAGAGAAAGAGAGAGAAAGGAAGGAGAGGGAGGAGCCGGCTGAGATGACACGCGGCCACCGGAGAGAGGAGGAGAAGCAAAGAGAGAGAGAGAGAGAGGAGAGAGAGAGGGACGAGTAGAGCGAAGAGAGAGAGAGGCATGAAGCGCAGCAAGGAGAGGGAGGAGAGAGAGAGCGAGAGAGAGAGAAAGAGAGAGCAGGAGAGAGAGAGAGAGAGAGAGAGAGAGAAACGAGAAGAGCGAGAGAGAGTAGAGAGAGAGAGAGAGAGACGAAGAGGGTAGAGAGAAAGAGAGAGAGAGTAGAGAGAGAAGGAGAGAGAGAAAGAGAGAAGAGAGTAGAGAGTAAGAAGGAGAGAGAGAGAATGAGAGGAGAGAGAGAGAATGAGTGAGAGAGAGAGAGAGAGAAAGAAGAGAGAGAGAGAGAGAAGAGAGAAGGAGGCAGAGAAAAGAGAGAGAGGAGAGAAGAAGAAGAGAAGAGAGAGAGAGAATGCAGAGAGAGAAGAGAGAGATGAAGAGAGGGAGAGGAAGGAGGAGAGGCGAGAGAGAGAGAAGAGAGGCCGCGACAGAGAGAGGAGAGAGAGAGAGAGGAGAGAAGAGCGAGATGAGAGGGAGAGAGAGCTATTAAAGAGATGGGGGGCCGGAGAGAGAGAGACGAGCAAGAGCCAGAGGAGGGAGAGAGAGAGCGCAGACAAAGAGAGAGAGAGAGACGTAGAGTAGAGAGAGCGGACGAGAGGAGACGAGAGGAGTAGAGAGAGTAGAGAAGGAGAGAAGAGAGAGAGAGAGCGAGAGAGAAGAGGAGAGGGAAAAGAGAGATTGACTTAGGCTAAAACGGCGTTACCTCGACGGCCGATGATGATACACGGTCACAATCTCCGATCGAGTTTTGTTTTATTGCCGCATCGTGAAATGCGCGGACGGTGAAAACGTGCTATTAATTAAGTCTTTTTGCATGCTAAACAGAAGTCGATCTTCAGTAACGTTAAGATGTCCAAATCTAAGCTTATAAAAATAACTGTACTACTGATGACGAAAATTTTTCGTCACTCGTCTCGATAGAGCGGTTGTCCTAGGTTCGATGAGCTTTATTCAATGCAGTCGTCTGCTCGCTATTTTTCCCCGTCAGCTAATGCCGGATATGCATCGGCGCTGGATTAAGGCTTTAAGCCCCGACCGATTCACATTACGGGTGTTTTTAAATCTCACTGTCTTGCGATGCGAAGGTAGCCCGTGCGTGTTAGGCTGGCGAGAAAACGAATACTCCGGTTGGGGCTCGCGGTGTCCTGGTGCGATCACAGTAGGGTCACGTTCAGAGAGTGTGGGCACAGAGGACAGGATGAGGACAAAGATCGAGAGAGAGCAGGAGGAGAGAGAAGAGAGGAGAGAGCAGAGAGTAGAGAGAGAGAGAGAAGAGAGAGGGAGAGAGAGAGAGTGACGCCGCCGTAGCCTAAAAGGCGTTACTTGGGGTCTGGACGACGATTACTGTACACCGCTCCACACATCTCCTCCGATACAGCGCTTTTTTCTACACATCGGGAACTACCTGTGACCAACCGTGTATTAGTCGTTTTGCATATGCTAGACGAAAGTCGAGTCTCAGGAAGCATTTAGAGTTCAAAATTTAAGTTTAAGAAAAAGTACTTACACTGACGGAAAGTTTTCCGGTCATCGTGCTCATCCGATAGACTTCCTCAGGTTGCGATGAGCATTTGCAAGTCATTGCGTCTGTTTCTTATTTTCCCGACCGAGAGGAGAGAGGAGAGTAGAGAAGAGAGAAGAGAACGAAGAGAGAGGGAGAGAATAGACGGAGACACTACACACAGAGGAAGAGGAGAGGAGAGAGAGAGAGGAGATGAGAGAGAGAGAGCGAGAGAGAGAGAGAGAAGAGAGAAGAGAGAGGAGAGGAGAGATGAGGAGAGAGAGTAGAGAGAGAGAGATGTAGAGAGAGAGGGAGAGATAGACGGAGAACACACAGCACTGGGTCCGCACAGAGAGAGAGAGAGAGAGAAGATGAGCTAGAGGAGTGATGATGAGAGAGAGTAAGAGGAGAGAGCGGAGAGAGAGACACGACACCAGGCGCAAAGCTCAACCGGATCGAGTTAAAAACGATCTAACGGCCGTCCGAGGCAATCGTCTGCAATGTACCGATGTTCCAATCAATGGATCTCTGATGTCACCGGCGTCATTTGCCTGTGTGGTGTGTCGTGTGTGTCGTGTGTTTTGTGTGTGTTGGGTGGGGGTGTTCTGTGCTGTGATGCGCGTCGTAGTGCGTGTTGTGTGGCGCGCGCGCCGGTTGTATGGGTTGTGTGTGTGTGGCGTGCGTGCGTGCGTGTGGCGTGTGTGCGTGCGCGTGCGGTGTCGTGTGTGTGTGGTGTGCGCCGCGCCTGCGCAGGAGTGTGTGGTGTGTGTGTGTGTGGTGTGGGTGGGTGTGCGTGCGTTGCGTGCGTGTGTGTGTGTGTTTGGCGCGCAGCGCTGCGCCGGTGCTAGTGTGTGTGTGTTGTATGTGCTAGTGTGCGTGCCGTGGGTGCGTGCGTGCGTGCGCAGTGTGTGCGTGTGTGTGTGCGCGCGCGCGCGCGAGTGTCGTGTATGTGTGTGTGTGTGTGTGGTGTGTTGTGTGCGCGCGCGGTAGCGTGTTGGCATAGTTGTTGTGTCGTGTGTGTTGCTGGTGTGTGGTGTGTTGATGTGTGTGTTTGCTGTGTGTGTCGTAGGTGTGTGTGTTGTGTGCGTGTGTGTGTGTGTGTGTGTGTGGTGTGTGTGTGTGTTGTTTGTTGTGATTAGCTGTGGTGCGGTGTTATACTGGCTGCTGCTT
>NW_014584734.1:0-4576 GCF_000485595.1 Priapulus caudatus
CATCGGCCGTATTTTTCATACAAAACATTGCTATTCCTTCTTGCACCACTACGACCAGATGGTATCAAACTAGCCGAATTTCGACTTGATCTGAAAATTTTTTTTTTTAATTATATTGGCATTGTTTTTTGTCCTAATATTATGTCATTTTGACCGCTACAGAAGGCAGAAATTGGCATCTCAGAATCAAAAATTTTTGCCGGGCGGCATTGCCGGAGCCCCGCGTAGCAAACACTGAGTCGACTATGGGATCTCAAAATCTAACTGGAATTTGGATGCAGAAACATAGCAGATGCTGGTCAAATATCGTGTGGCCATCGGTTCTGCACACCGAGGTACGTCGCGAATTAGCATGAGTCTCAAACGTGTTCCAATTACAGTCGCAATCGCGTCTCAGCTGCATCTCAATCGCATCTCTCTTCACATCCTCAACGCCGATTCTCCAACCGTCGTCACCCCCCGCCCCATTACAGTCCAACCATTGTCCTCAATTATCATCTTCACCGTGTCTTAAACGCGCGTCTCAACCGATGGTCCAATCGTGTTTCAACGCGCCGCCTCAACTGTGTCTCAACTGGCTCATGCAATTGCATCTCAATCAGGTCCAATTTGCGTTCTCAGAGCCGGCCGTCCTCCTGCGCAGTGCGAGTCTATCGTGAACCGACACTGCACGTGCGGCTCCCACTACCTAAACCCGCGTAGCCGGCAAAGGCTGGCGCTGCTTCCTGGCCGCAGTGTCGGACCCGCCGGGCTCGATGACGCGTGTTCTCGTTGAGGCCGTGCAGGCGACAGTCGACTGCGCTTTCCACGAGAAGGCGGTGTTCCCCCTGATCAAGTGCAGGCTGCAGCCCAGTGATAGGTGACGCGGGGGTTGAGCTAGCGTTGAGCTCGGCAGGCAGGGTAGGCGAGGGGTGGAGGGGAGGTGGGAGGAAGGCGGGTGCTTCCCCCTGATCAAGCAGGGCTCAGGCAGAGGATAGTGACCAGTGGTGAGCGTTACGGCAGCAGGGTAGGTAAGGGGAGGGGAGAGACGGCGGTGGTTCCTGCCTGATCAGAGCCGGCAGCTCAGGCAAGGTGGATAGTGACGCGGGTGAGTGGAGCGTGTGACAGCAGGGCAGGTAGGTAAGGGGGAGGGGAGGAAGCGTCGTTCCCGCCTGATCAACGCAGGGCTCAAGGCCAACGTGAGTAGTGACCGGACCTGAGCGTTGTCACGGCATCGCAGGGTAGGTAAGGGGGGGAGGGGAGGAAGGCGGTTGTTTCCCCCTGATTGCACGACGGCTCAGGCTAGTGATAGTGACCGGTGAGTGACCGTTGCCGCAGGGCAGGGTAGGGAGGGGGAGAAGGCGTGTTCCGCCCCTATCAAGCAGGGCTCAGGCAAGTTGTGTAGTAACCAGTGAAGTGAGCGGTTGACGTGCAATGCAGGTAGGCGAGGGGAGGGGATGGGGAACGCGGTTGTTTCCCGCCTGATCTAGAGCAGGCTCAGGCAAGGTGATAGTGAACCGGTGAGTGAGCGTTGACGGCAGATCAGGTAGGGTAAGGGGGAGGGTAGAGGCGACTGATACACGGGTTAGGGTGAGGGGCGAGAAGGCGGTGCTTCGCCCGATCCACCAGGGCTCAGCGCAAGGTGATAGTAACCGGTGAGTGAGCGTTGACAGCAGCAGGTAGGTGAGGGGAAGCGAGAGGGACGTTTTTGTATAAGTTAGACTAGGATTACGGTTAGGGTTAGCAGTTAGGTCTCGGTTTGTTATGATTAGGGTCATGGTTAAAGGTAGCATTACGGTTCAGGTGTAAAGGTATAAGGCTAGGTTGAGTAATATAACGTATACGTTAAGTTAGTCAGCTGCATGTGAAAACAATCTGTACGACCTGACTCGGGTGACCTCGCTCGCGACCTGACCCTGTGAGCCTGACCGTTTGTGACCGTCTCCTTCCTGACTCGACCGTCGTGACCCTCCTCGAACCGCACCCGGCTGCGACCCGACCTTAGGACCCGACCGTCGCGACCTGTCCTCATGCACGCTAACTTCAACCGACAACGCGCACACGGCGCGTCTGCCGGCGTGAGCCGGCGAGCGCCGCCCTTCTGTCGCTTCCTCGAAAGCGCCTCTTGACGAGACCTATGATGCTGCGAGAACCTTCTACTGCAGTCAGCCACTAGAGGGCGCCTGCAGGGACAGTCGCGGGCCACAGCAGGGCCGGCGTCAGAAAGGCTGGTTACTGGCTGCTGCGTGCACTAACTTGCGCACCATCTGTCTTCTCCCTTCTCCCTCCTCTCCCTCCTCATGGCCTCTGTGCCTCGAGGCTCCCCTCATCCCGGCTCTTCCTCATGCCTCGCTCCCTCACTATCCTCCTCCTCTCCTTCTCATCCTGCCTCCCTCGCGCCTTCTGCCGCCTCCTCTCCTGCTCCTTCCTCCTCCTCGCTCGTCCTCTCCTCCCTCTCCCTGTTCCTCCTCTCCTCTCCTCTTCCTTCCTCCCTGCTCCTCTCCTGCGTCCGTTCCTGCCCCTCGCTCGTCCCTTCTCTCCTCCCCTCCTCGTTCCCCTTCCTGCCCTCCGCTGTCCTCTCGCGATGCGCGTCGGTTGTGTCGATTTCCTTTGGCGAGCACGCCCGTGTAGCCGCGCAAAACAATATCAGTGGTGGTTGACCGTTCCCGATCCGACCCTGAATTATTGCCCAAGCGCCCTAAAGCATTTTATTGTCAATGTTTCTTTAAAGTAAACAAAAAATATAATAAAAAATATAGGAAAACAATAAAATAATAGCAATTGGGACATTTTCCCGTGCTTCAAAAGCAAGACAACGCCATCCTTCGGCACGATTGCGTTCATAAATAAAAATATTTCAGAGAAAATAAGAATGGTTTTTTCCCTACCTACCGGTACGCTATTTTGTTTCGGCCAGTAACGGTAACGCAGCACATACTCATGCCCTCTGCTTCTTGCGCGCCTTACCGCTTTCGGTTCCATCACATCACCCCACGCGTTGCACAGAGTTTGCGGCACTTACCGTCCACTGGGCGCGCAGCGTTTTAGAACGGCGCCGTATCTGGCAGATGCTGGATTGGCTAGCATACAAGCTGCCATCCTCAACCTCTCGCCAAGCGCGTATCCGTCTGTGTTTGTGAAGTGGTTGCTACGGCGCGACGGAGGGCCGAGTCACGCGCAGCCGTCTGCCACCAAGCGGCGCTGGTCGACCGACTCCTCGTGCCGTCGACAGCCGGCCAGCGACTAGTGGCGCCCCCAAGCAGCAGAAGGTCGCGCACCGACGGACGCCGGAGATGGAAGGTCAGCTATGCTCGATCGGGGCCCTGGCGCAGCGCCGCAAACGCTCGTTCGGGGCCGTGTGACATGCGAAAGTTTGGGGGGAAAACCTTCGAGAATAAATAAACAAGTAAATAGATGCGGGAGTAAATAAGAATAGAGGGCATGCATATAAATAAATATTGTTTCATATTAAATTTAATATATTATTTAAAACAGATTGGCCAACATTACAAATAACTAAATAAACAAACAAGTAAATACATAGTTAAACTAATAGAGGGCGCGCATGTCGCGAGTACAGCGGCGACGATCGATCATACAGAAGCAAAAACACGTGCAGGATCTACATCGCATGGGAAGCGTCGTCACTTCATAGCAGGAAGAACGATCCGGGTCGCTACAGGTCATCACAGCCAATTATGCCGTAAACCATGTAAGTATTTTTTTTTTTTTTTTTTGACTCAGAGGCTTAAATGTGTTTGCGAGCATTTTTGCTTTTAGAAAAACTAAATATTATGGCAAGAGATAGTATGTCTATCTGACAGCGGAAATACACTGATTAACACGCCAACCTTAAAATACTCAATCTATTATGTGCAGTTATAGATGCATAGAAATTGATATGAACACAGTCGTAACACAACTGCAATTTATATGTGTCGCGGATAATATACTAAATGCAGAGGATTGGTAACCGTGTATTTGGTCCCGTGATTAATCTGAAAACAAAGTCATGATTTGAGAGATGGCACGTCTTTGTCTATGCAGACTATTAAATTGTAGTGGTTGGCATCTCTGCGGTTGAGATGTAATTGAGACACGGTTGAGAAGCGGTTGAGATCTAAGCGAGACGCGATTAAGATGCAGCTGAGACACGATTGAGATGTAATTGAGACACGGTTGAGACGCGACTGATATGCGATCGCCGCGAGCCCACCGTCCGCATTAGCTCCCTTCGTTGGCGCCTAACGAGCACTAATTAGCCGGCGCTCACTCACCGTTCACGTTCTTATTGGTCGGCGAGCTCGTGTCCGGCTCCGTCACAGTCGTGTTCGGCGACCGCTGCTCCACCGTCCGCAGCCGCTGCTCAACAGAGGGCGCCTGCACCGTCAGCCCGCCACTAGGGGGCATGCGCGCGTGCGCCGGCGGCCGCGGCGACGTCATCGCCGCGCTCCTGCTAGGTGGCGCTGCCGCGGCGCTCGCGATTTTCGTCGCGGCGGGCGCGCGGGGGACAGGGAGGCAGCAGCGGCGGCGGCAGACCTGGGGGCGGGAACGACGGCGGCGGCGGCGGGGGGAGGGGGAGGAGGGCCTGGGGCGC
>NW_014584735.1:0-437 GCF_000485595.1 Priapulus caudatus
CACACGCACACGCACACGCACACGCACACGCACACGCACACGCACACGCACACACACACACACGCCCGGGCACACACACACACACGCACACACACACGCGCGCACACACACACACGCAAATTTCAGAAAAAACGACTTGTCGCAAAATTCTCTCACGACATTATCGATGACGTACGTACCAGCAGCTCGCAGAGTTTCCTGCCCGCCAATAATCCACAAAAAGGACGAAGAAAAAAAAGATTAAAAAAAACAACCAAGGAAAAGTTCCGAACCTCGCCACGAAAAAAAGTAGTTTCTTGTCGGAATTTCGCTAAAAGCTATGATCTCACGTGAGAGCGCACACGTCACAGCGGGAGCCGGTGTGTGGGGGTGGGGTGACGGTGGGAGGAGGTAGGGTGACGGTGGGAGGAGGTAGGGTGACGGTGGGAGGAGGTGGG
>NW_014584735.1:2056-2647 GCF_000485595.1 Priapulus caudatus
CGCACACGTCACAGCGGGAGCCGGTGTGTGGGGGTGGGGTGACGGTGACGGTTAGTGGGGATGAAGACGATGGTGCCGGTGGGTGGGGTTTGGAGTGTAGTAAGGATGTGTGTGTACGCCTGTCTTTGTGTATTGTACGTTTGTCAGTGCGTGCATTTGTGTGTGTCTGTGTGTGTGTGTGTGTGATTCCTTAAGGTTGCAGGTCGATAGGAATCAATGACATCGCAGATTTGGCGGCACAGGTAGCGCGTGTGCGTGCGTGCGTGTGCGTGCGTGCGTGCGCGTGTCCGTGAATAAGCACGGGGAAGGTAGGCCCGGCAGCTGCTGCTACCCTCTATTATTTACACACTATCATTAAACGATCTATTCACGATTGTCTTCGGATTTGGAATCGATGGCGACGCGCCAAGGCAAGCGTCTGTGATTATCGGCTGCCATTGTTCGCAAGATGGCGACAAAAACAAGAGCACACCTCTGTGTGTGTGTGTGTGTGTGTGTGTGTGTGTAGTGTGTGTGTGTGTGTGTGTGTGTGTGTGTGTGTGTGTGTGTGTGTGTGTGTGTGTGTGTGTGTGTGTGTGTGTGTGTGTGTGT
>NW_014584735.1:3749-4576 GCF_000485595.1 Priapulus caudatus
CACACACACACACACACACACACACACACACACACACACATACACACCACCCACATACACGCGCGCGCGCACGCACGCACGCACGCACGCACGAACGCCCGCACACACACACACACACTTCTCACCTGTAATCAGATACGCTAGCAGGCAGACGAACTGGTCGCGCTGCGAGAATCAATTCTCATTTGATTAAGTAAGTAATGTTTGCGCGCGTCCTATAGCTCTAACGAAGGATAACAGAATGGTTGCGAAACATGGGTCAACAACGGAAACTAGGCGCAGCGCACGAATAATTACTAAGTCAAACAAGATGAACGGGGCGATGTGTCTGACGTCACGTCACATGCACGCAGGTAGGGAGACAGGTAGGTAGACAGGTAGGGAGACAGGTAGGCAGACAGGTAGGGAGACAGGTAGGCAGACAGGTAGGCAGACAGGTAGGGAGACAGGTAGGGAGACAGGTAGGCAGGTAGGTAGGCAGACAGGTAGGGAGACAGGTAGGGAGACAGGTAGGGAGACAGGTAGGGAGATAGGCAGGCATGCAGCGTTCACACGACGTTTGATCGACGAGTTCTTGGACATTTACATGACATGACAGTTACAGGACATTTACATGCCATGACAGTTACATGACATGACAGTTACAGGACATTTACATGCCATGACAGTTACAGGACATTTACATGCCATGACAGTTACAGGACATTTACATGACATGACAGTTACAGGACATTTACATGCCATGACAGTTACAGGACATTTACATGCCATGACAGTTACAGGACATTTACATGCCATGACAGTTACAGGACATTTACATGACATGA
>NW_014584736.1:0-4576 GCF_000485595.1 Priapulus caudatus
CGGATGAGGAGACGAAGTCAGTCCTCGCTCGACATCTCCGCTGATGTCAAATCTCTCGCGCCGTACACTCGACCGAATCGATTGACGCCGATGACGTCAGCCGCAGGCAGTAGCAGACGACCGCGAATTTTGCGGCCGAAAATTACGTGACGCCGCGTCGCTGCCTGTGAATTACATTTCGCTCTCGGGTTCCTTCTCTTTCGCCTCTCTCTTCGTCTTCTCTCTCTCTCTGCTCTCTTCTCTTTCTCTCTGCTCTCTCCCGGTTCCCATCTTCTTCAACTCATCCATGACCGGCACCGCCGCCGCGACGCGAATTTCGCTAGATACACGCGGTAGAAGACGTGGTGCCGCCCATCTGGACCATGGTGGCTGGCGAACGCAAATCAATGTGGCGAAAGAATGTCGATCAAATGATCGTCTTTGTTATTGTGGCGCCTGGCAAAGAATCTGGTTTGGCTGCGCAAAAAAGGCGAACACGATACAAAACGAAGCGAAAAGAAAGTTTCGATGCGCTGAGTGTGCGTCTCTCTCTCGCGCGTGAGGTAAATGCCGCACAAAGAAACGCCGATGAATCTCCGTTGCCGACGATTTCTCTCTTTTTTCTCGCTCGTTTCTTCCGTTCGGGTCGAAACCTTACGCGTCACTCGGTTTGCTTACCTTTGAGTGGGCGCCGCCGTGTGGGCTTGAATAATTAACGTTGGATGAGTCCGGGGAAAGTGACGTTGGCTTGGACGCAATATTGAATTTTGAATTGGGATTTTGCCAATGCATACTTACTTACTGACTGAACGAACCTTGCTCCTTTTGGAGCGCCTAAATGAGGAGAAATAGACGTTGGTTCGGCGTTCGGAGAGATGGCGTGCCGAGCGACGCTCGCGCGCCCCCTTTCCGTGTACATTAGTGTGGGGGTTAGGTAAAGGACAGGGGCTGCTGCTTCACGTAAAAATATTATTAAGGTTTGTGATGTGATTTCTAACTTGTAATTTTTATTGTACAACAATATTCTTTGGTTACCTGATTTATTGAATTGAGGTATTGTGATCAGGATCTGAGATTCCAACCCATGCACTGCTGCCCGGCTTTTCACGTTTTACGCATATATAATCGACCGAATAGCGTTGCCTTTGAGAGATAACGCGCTGATATTCCCGCTCCCGCAAATCTTTTACATTAATATAGGACCATCTGAAAGGCAGGACGTTGTCTCACAAGTGAAATATTGAGATCGGAATTTGTGATGCGCACCTACTGCCGGCCGGCGTTTACATTTTTATATAAGTATAAACAAACGACTTTAACATAATCTGTTCATAATAATAACATAATAATAACATAATCATAACATAATAAAACGTAATATCGTTATATTATAACGACTTTGAGCATATATACGATCGTCCAAATAGCGTTGCCTTTAAGAGATACAGCTTTTCGCAGAATATAATTCTTCTAGTGCGTATAGGTGGCACATCAACAGTGCAGTCTTTTGCTAACTGTTGTACTACTTCGACGGCGTTTACACGGTTTCTCTCCTGTGTGAGTTCATGTAAATGCGGCATTTTATAAATTTCTGTGACAATAATATGGCATTAGTGTGCGCTAATTGGAATTGTACACGCAAGGTAGTGCCCTGTGAAGAATGTCGAACTAGTAAAGAATGAAGAAAGAATGTCCCTCAATGTAGATCGACTAGAAAGCATGGAAAGTGTTATGATGTAGTTGATGTGTTATGGTTTACTTTCTAAAATCGTTTATGTACAAGCAATTCATGACAGCAGTGTGTATGCAACACTTGACGGTAGTAATAAAATGGCCAGGGTCTTAGAGCCTGTGTGATGAACAGAAACAGACGTGTTTACTTGAGTGTTCAGAGGCAAGAGCCTACAACACTATAGAAAGTGCATTTGGTCATGCGAAAAAAATAGTTTTGGTATATTATTTAGAATAGTTTTATAATTATGCGTGCGATATTTCATTATGTTCTTGTCGATCGAGTCATCACTATTCATGTTACATCAAACGCGATTTTAATATTTTAATATTTTAGAATTTTAGATTTTAGATTTTTTGATTTTTAAATTTTCAAAAAATTGAACTATATCACGTGATATCTTCTCATTGTATAAGAAATATATTGACAAGCGTCAGTTGGGAAGCATTTAAGATGGCGTCGCGTAGGAAGCATTTAAGATGGCGTCGTTCATGGAATATTCGACGTAACAACAACGCCGCTGCGCATGATTATGACGTCACTACAGAGGTCTCTAACATGACGTCACAACTGTTGCTTATTCGTCTGTCGAAGTTGACTGCTTGGTGTTAGATGAGTCACAGTTCTCCAGTATTTAGGAAGTAATTTGAATAATATTACCTTTGATTGCTATTTGATTTGACGCGCTATGCTTTTTTTGACCTGGTCAACAAAAGATGTTGGATGCTAAACTCATTGTAATCAAGCACTTGTGCTACAACTTGAACTACGTACGCTTTATAGGCCGTAGGCTACAAATCGGGTACATGTAGAAGCATTGTCTAGCTCGCTTGATACTGAGCGGGGCTTGCCTGCTAAGTTTCTAATAAGGAAGACAGGGTGTATTAACTTCAAATTCACAGTAAATTGTAGCATAATTTTACACTTCATATAGCTATTCCCCAGTTAGCAGAAAAAGAATTAGGTTTGTAATCGCTCGTAAACAACGTATGATTGATGAATTGTAAATATAGCAGATGGATAACGACTATTTCGTGGAAATTCGCATGAGGTTTTTACACGATCATGTACATCTGTGGCTGTCTCGATACCTCCAGGTAGGTCGTCGTCATCGGCGATCCGGGGGGAAGAGGGTTATATAATTCGATCATATAGTCATTGCGTTAAAATTTATCGTTGTAGCTTAGTTCATTAATTATTTGCGTTGGGAAAGCGACGTTGGTCACCAACGATGTCTGCTAATCGGGTGCTATGAAGAAACACATGAGAACTCACACGCGAGAGAAACCATATAAGTGCGATCTATGTGATGCTGCCTTCTCCCGTCTGAGTAGTGTGAAGAAACACATGAGAACTCACACGAAAGAAAAAATCGTTCAAATGTAACATTTGAAGTGAGTGAATCTTACGCTCTGAAGACACTCTATAACCACACACGACAATGTATAATAATTCTAAAGAGATGTCGTACAAATGTAAGCAGAAAGTATATCTCGAACTGTCAGACTCACATGTAATAGCAGCTTGGCTCTGTGAAAACGCGAGCACACAGTACACATGTGAGCTGGAGCAGTGTGGAATCCCAACAAATGCAATTCAACTGTTACAGCTTTTTTCAAGATTGGAAGCTGAACTAGTAATTGCTTGTGAAAGCCGTGAAATCTCTTATGTTATACAACCTGATGTTGACATGTTTGTATTTTTAATAAGTATTACTCTACCTAACGTGTGACCATTATACAATCGTGTAAATTTGATACCATTTGTGAAGAATAATATGTTTGAAGACTGATCTAATAAAACGCATAGTACGTATTATTATTTATAATTTTCATGTCTCTCCCCGAAAAGGGAAATCTGTATATGTGTATGTATAAATAACTACACGCACTCACTCACGCACGCACATGCACACACGCACGCTAACACTACGGAAGAGAACCAACAACAACAACAGAATGATGAATTGGAGGAAAAAGGAAAAAGAATGTTGATAAAAACAGACAGACACTGTGTGGGATTTCTCTTTATAAACAATTGTGTCATCAGAAATATACAGACCATCAAAATGCGTTGAAAAAGCACTTGGTATCATGTACTCCCAATAACATGCATGTAAATTGTTAATGCAAATTGTGCGTTTGTTTTTAATCGAAAAAAGCTTCAAATTGGAAGTCTTGAAGTATTGTTTATTATGTGAAATACAAAGTAAACTGCAATGCCAACACTAGCCACACATAAATATTAATCACCGAACAATAATAATGTGCACGTACAACATACACACGCACAGGTACAGATGTTATAGACATTCATCAACATATGCAGTACATTTTGATTATAAATCCTACACAGGGATTTGACTTAGTGGTATCTGACTATGATGCTATAGTGCGAGTGAGACNTGTGTGTGTAGCGAGCGGATGTAAGCGTCGTAGGCTGTCGCGCTCTGTTAAAAGAATACGCGTAAAACAAAAAGAGAACAAGTTTGTGTTTTTTTACTTCACATATTCTTTATTATCTACCAACTAACTTTAACAGAGTTGACAGCAGCAGCATAAGTGATATATATAACATCACGGGAGACCGGTGTTTCCGCTACACACACGCAGACGGAAATAGCGATTCACATCTCATCTAAGCCACACCCCGGTCGAATTACTGCTGATGTTTCATCATCATCATCATCATCATCATCATCATCATCATCATCATCATCATCATCATTATTATCTTCGTCAAAAGAAAATGAAATTTACTTGAAAATATTTTACAAAGTAAGCAGTTGTTTATCTCAGCTTCATTGCTAATATTAGTAATTAGGATTATAACGCACACGGAGAGGAGAGGAGAGGAGAGGAGAGG
>NW_014584737.1:3069-4574 GCF_000485595.1 Priapulus caudatus
GAGAGAGAGAGAGAGAGAGAGAGAGAGAGAGAGAGAGAGAGAGAGAGAAAGAGAGAGAGAGAGAGAGATATTGAGAGATAGATAGATAGAAAGATAGATAAATTAGATAGATAGATGGCTAGATAGATGGATAGCTGGATAGCTGGATAGCTGGATAGCTGGATAGCTGGATAGCTAGATGAATAGATCTACATCTATCTTTACTCCACTCTCATTCTCCCTTCCCCTCCCTTTCCCCTCTTTCTCCCATTTCCTGCCACTCTCCCCCGCTTTTACAAGCTGCGGAGCGATATCGAGGTAAACTATTGTGAGTGTCGCACGCTGTGAGTAACGAGCAACGATAGCATCAGCACAGATGAACACCATATATAACAATATGACGCAGCGGGTGATGTGGCCGCTCACCATATAACAATATGACGCAGCGGGTGATGTGGCCGCTCACCATATAACAATATGACGCAGCGGGTGATGTGGCCGCTCAGTACTCGACGCAATCGTAACGTATAACGCTGTGAATTGCATGCAGGTGCATATACGCCGCTCTTATAATGCCATATATGCCGCTGTAAGAGTGCCATATAAATCCATATATGCCGCTGTAAAAGTGCCATATAAAGCCATATATGCCGCTGTAAGAGTGCCATATAATACCATATATGCCGCTGTAAGAGTGCCATATAATGCCATATACACCGCTCTTAGAGTGTCATTTAATGCATTGTACACCGCTTTTATAGTGCCATATAATGCCATGTACACCCCTCTTAGAGTGCTATATAATGCCATATAATGCCACATACTTCATCCTCATACTGACATAGCAGGGTACATTGCCGTATAGCACCTTATATTGTGGTATATGGTTCACTAAAGTGCCAAGGCGTGACGTATGCTGTCATATTATGTGGGGTTAGCTATCATAGATAGTTGTAAATACCGTAAACACATCGCAAGACACGTCGTTACGTAACTTGTGACGTTTCAGACTCGCTGTGTCATGACTGCTTGCGGTGTTTCTGACAGCGTAGCTCTGGATTCGCCTGCATGGGGTTATGTATTACTGTACACACCGCCATAATTGTACCGTAGATTAGCATATCTAACGTCATATTATACCCACCCCTTAGTAACATACACGAAAATATATTATATACGTCTGTAAGGCTAAAACTTGCCATACTTGTGTTAGCTACCATAGTGCCATATATTGCCATGTACAATCACCTACTAACCGGGAGTGTCATATATTGCCATATACTATCACCTCTTCACCGAGAGTGTCACGTTGCGGTGACTGCCTGCCTGCCTGCCTGTCTGCCTGCCTCTCTCCCTCTCTGCCTCCTTCCCTGCCCGCTTGCCCTATATCTGTGTGCGTGCGTGCGTGTGTGTGTGTGTGTGTGTGTGTGTGTGTGTGTGTGTGTGTGTGTGTGTGCGTGTGTGTGTGTGTGTGTGTGTGTGTGTGTGTGTGTGTGTGTGTGTGTGTGTGTGTGTGTGTGTGTGTG
>NW_014584738.1:0-4574 GCF_000485595.1 Priapulus caudatus
TTTTATGTCCATCGTAATCTACAGCAGGTGCGTGCGTGCGTGCGTGCGTGCGCACGGGCGGGAGGGCGTGCGTGCGTGCGTGCGTGCGCACGGGCGGTGGGCATGCGTGCGTACGTGCGTGCGCACGGCGGTGGCATGCGTGCGTGCGTGCGTGCGTGCGTACGGCGGGTGGGCGTGCGTGCATGTGCACGGGTGGGTTGGCGCGCGTGCGTGCGTGCGGGCGCACGGGCGGGTGGACGCTTGCGCGGGCGAGCGTGCGTGCGTGCGTGTTTGTGCGTGTGTGCGTGCGTGCGTGTTTGTGCGTGTGTGCGTGTGTGCGTGCGTGCGTGCGGGCGTGTGTGTGTGCATGTATGCGTCTGCACGTTATTGGGGTACAACCGAACAAACGTCCCCTCATTCCTTTTCCTCCCCCTCCTCCTGCTTCTCCTCCTCCCCCTCCCCCTCCTTCCGCTTCTCTTTCCTTCCTTCTCCAGCTGCCTCTCCTTCTTCCGCTGCTTCTCCTTCTCCCTGCACCCCTCCTCCCCCTCCTCTCCTTCTCCCGCTGCCTCTCCTTCTTCCGCTGGGCTTCTCACTTCTCCCTGCACCCCTCCAACCCCCCTCCTCTCCTTCTCCCCGCTGCCTCTCACTTCCCCACTCTTCTCCCTTGCTCACTCACCCCTCCTCCCCCTCCATCTCCTTCTCACTGCTGGCCTCTCCCTTCTCTCCGCTGCTTCTCCTTTCTCACCTGGCACCCTCCTCCTCCCTCCTCTCCATTCTCCCGCCTGCTTCTCCTCTACCTGCACCCCTCCTCACCTCCTCTCGCTTCTCCTGCTGCTCTTCCTTCTCCCGCTGCCTCTCCTTCTTCCCGCTGCCTCTCCTTCTCGCCTTGCTTTCTCCTTCTCCCTGCACCCTCCTCCTCCCTCCTCTCCTATCTGCCTGCTGGCTCTCCTTCTCGACGCGCTGCCTCTCCTTCTCCCGCTGAGCTCTCCTTCCCCCACTCTTCTCCATTCTCCCTGCCCCCAAAAACAGCCCTCCTCCCGCCTCCCTCTCCTTCTCGGCCGCTGCCTCCTTCCTATCTCCGCCGTGCTTCGTCTTCTCCGCTGGGCACCCCTCCTCCCCTCCTATACTTGCTCAACCGCTGCCTCTCCTTCTCCCCTCTTCTCCTTCTCCCTGCACCGCCTCCTCCCCCTCCTCTTCCTTCTCCCGCTTGCCTCTCCTTCTCCTCTTCTGTCTCCTTCTCCCGCACCTCCTCCTCTCCTCTCTTTCTCCATCTCACCGCGCTGCCATCTCCCTTCTCCCGCTGCCTCTACTTCCCGCTTCTTCTCCACTTCTCCCTGCAAATGTGGGCCGAGCGCTCCCACTCCTCCCCTCCATTTCCTATTTTCTGCTAGCCTCTCCTTCTCAACCCTTGTCTCCTTCTCCCTGCAACATCCTCCTCCCCTCGCTATCCTTCTCCGCTGCCTCTCCTTCTCCCCTCCTCTGTCCTTCTCACCTGCCACCCCTCCTCCCCCTCCTCTCCTTCTCGCACGCTTGCCTCTGCCTATCTCGCCCTCTTCTCCTTCTTCCTGGCCACGCCCTCCTCCCCACTCCTCTCCTTCTCACCTGCTCTCTTCTCCCCTGCACCCCTCCTCCCCCTCCCTATCTTTCTCTCGCTGCCTAATCCTTCTCACGCCTCTTCTCCTTTTCGCTGCACCCCTCCTCCTCCTCCTCTCGCTATCTCACCCCGCTCCTCTCTTCTCCCGCTGCCTCCTCGGCTTCTCGCCGCGCTTCTCACTTCTCCGCTGCACCCCTCCATCCCCTCCCTATCCTCTCCCGCTGACCTCTCCTTCTCAAGCCTCTATCTCCTCTCTCC
This sequence comes from Priapulus caudatus, assembly GCF_000485595.1. Classification (NCBI taxonomy): domain Eukaryota; kingdom Metazoa; phylum Priapulida; class Priapulimorpha; order Priapulimorphida; family Priapulidae; genus Priapulus; species Priapulus caudatus. Next base: position 1,832 of record NW_014584738.1, read on the forward strand.
CTGCACCCCTCCTCCCCTCCTCTCATTCTCCCGGCTGCTCTCCTTCTACTCCCGCTGGCCTCTCCCTTCTCACCGCTGCTTACTCCTCTCCCTGCACCCCTCCTCCCCCCTCCTCTCCTTCTCCCGCTGCTCTCGTTCCCACACTCTTCTGCGCTTTCTCCCTGGCACCCCTCCTCCCCTCCTCCTCCTTCTCCTGCTGCCTCTCCTTCTCGACCGCTGCTTATCTCCCATTACTGCCCGCTGCACCCTCACTCCCTCCTCCTCTCCTTCTCCCCGCTGCTTCTCCTTCTCCCTGCACCCCTGCCTCCCCCTCCTCTCCTTCTCCTGTTGCCCTCTCCTTCTCACCGCTGCCGTCTTCCTTCTCCGGCTGCCTCATCCTTCTCCCCTTCTTCTCCTTCTCCCCTGCACAGCCCTCCTCCCTCCCTGCCTCTCCTTCCTCGGCCCGCCTCTGCCTTCTGCCCCACTCTTCTCGCTTCTCCCTGCACCCTCCTCCTCCCTCCTCTCCTTCTCCCCGCTGCCTCTCCTTCTCGCCGCTGCCTCTCCTTACCTCCTTCTTCTCCTCTCCCTGCACCCCCCTCCCGCCTGCCTTTCCTGCTTCCTGCTGCCTCTCCTTCTCCCCTCTTTCCTTCCTCGCCTGCACTCCTCACTCCCGCACTCCTATCCATTTCTCCCGCTGCCTTCTCCTTCCCCCCCTCTATCTGCCTTCTCCCTGCACCCCCTCCTCCCCCTCTCTCATCCTTCTCGCGCTGCCTCTCTTCTCCCCTTCTTCTCCCTTCTTCTGCACGCCCTCCTCCCCGTCCTCTCCTTCTCAGACCGCTGCCCTGCTCCTTCTCACCTGCACCCCTCGCTCCCCCTCCATATCCTTCTCCGCTGCCTCCTCCTTCTCCCATCTTCTCCTTTTTCCTGGCACCCCCTCCTCCTCCCTCCTCTCTTTCTCACGCCGCCTGCCTTCTCCTTCTCAGCCGCTGCCTCTCCTTCTCCCGCTGCATTCTCCTTCTCCTCACGCCTCCTCCCCTCCTATCCATTCTCCCCGCTTGCACTCTCCTTCTCCCGCTCTTCTCGTTCTCCCCTGCACCCCTCCTCCCCCCTCCTCTCCTTCTCCCTGCTGCGCTCTCTCCTTCTCCCGCTGCCATCTCCTTCTTCCCGCTGAGGCTTCTCCTTCTCCCTGCACCCCTCCTCCCCTCCTCCTCCTTCCTCCGCTGCCTCTCCTTCCCCACTCTTCTGCCTTCTCCTGCACCCCTCCTCCCCCTCTCTCCTTCTCAATCTCCCACGCCTGCCTCTCCTTCTCCGCTGGCTTCTACCTTCTCCCTCACCCCTCCTCCCCCTGCTATCCATTCATCCACCGCTGCGCTCTCCCTTCTCCCTCTTCTCCTTCTCGCACCCTGCACCCCTCCTCCTCCTCTCTCCTTCTCACCGCTGACCTCTCCTTCTCCGCTGCTTCTCCATTCTCCCTGCACCCCTCCTCCTCCTCCCTCCTCTCCTTCTCACCGCTACCTCTCCTTCTCCCCCTTGAGGACTCTCCTCGCCCTAGCCGCTATCGAATAAACCCGCGCCTTATATAAACTCGAAAAGACGACAAGAAAGGCTTTTAAACAAAATATACACGCAAACTCTCGCCTCGCATACATTTTTTGTCTCTTCCTCCATCCTCCTCTCCTCCTACTCTCATTCCTCGCTCTCGCTCATCCTTCTCCGCCTCCTTCACCGCGGCTTCTCGTTACAATGAGAACATTAGGCGGAGGCTCCTAGCTTTCGGAGAGGAGAAAGAGATAGAGAGAGAGAGAAGAGCAGAGAGAGAAGAGAGACGAGAGAAGAGAGCGGAGAGAGAGAGGCGACAAGAGAGAATGGGCTGGGAAGATGAGCGAAAATAGAGAGAGAGGGAGAGGGGGAGATAAGAGTAGATATAGATAGAGAGAAGGAAAGAGAGAAAGAGGAGAGAGAGAGAGAGAGAGAGAAGTGGGAGGAAGAGAGAGAGAGAGAGAGAGAGAGAGCGCATCCGAAGGCAAAAGAGAAAGTGTGTTATGTTGTAACTGTAGGGTGTGTGGTGTGTGAGTGTGTGTGTGGTGTGTGATGTTGTGTGTGTGTGTGTGTGTGTGTGTGTTAGTGTGAGAGAGAGAGAGAGACAGAAGACGCGAGAGCGAGAGAGTGAGAGATGAGAGAGAGAGAGAGAGGAGAGAGAGAGAGAGAGAGAGAGGAGAGTAGAGAGAAGAAGAGAGAGAGAGAGAGAGAGAGAGGCCAAGGCGCGTGAGCGAACACAACCGGCAAGGGAGGAGGAAGACGAAGTACATGATGTATGAATGACATAGAAGGAGCTGAAGGACAGGGGAAGACAGGAGCGTGAATGGATAGGCGAACGAAAACGCGGTCAGGCGGTGCGGGAAATCAAGATGGCGGCGGCGGCGGTGCGGGAAATCAAGATGGCGGCGAAATACGCTGATGTAACGTACGCAGAGATGTAGCGACGGAGGAGGAGGAAGAGGGAAGGAGTGAGGAGGTTCCAACCTCGGACTCACGGGGGAAGGGAGAGGAGGTTCTAACCACGGCATAACGGGGGAAGGGGGAGGGATTTTTATATCAATTTTTATTGAAGGAGTAACTTGAGGCGACTTGTGCGTGCGTGCGTGCGTGCGTGCGTGTGCCTGCGTGCGTGTGCGTGCGTGCGTGCGTGCGTGCGTGTGTGCGCGGTGTGCGTACGTGCGTGCGTGCGTCCGTGCGTGCGTGTGTGCGTGCGCGTATGTGTGTG
>NW_014584739.1:4075-4573 GCF_000485595.1 Priapulus caudatus
GCGCGCAATAGAGAGATCTAGAGAGATGGATAGATAATGACGGCCCGTTGTTAACATGTTGACTCTACAAATTGTGACAGAATTAAGTCAGGGCTAATGACAGGCTGGCTGGCTGGCTGGCTGAGGCAGTAACAGCAGCAGCGAGGCGAGGCGTAATGAGTGATAATGAGCTAGGGTAATTAGTGCGGAGCGTCCTGCGTGCGTGCGCCTCGACCCAGGGTTGCAGACGCGCACCGGAGTATGATCGTGAAGCGAAGCAAATCCGTGCCTTTATGTGCACAATGTCGCCGCATTGTGCTCAAAGAATGAGCGTCCGATGCACAACGGCTGCCATTTGTTGCAGCCGGGTGTCCATGGCGTAGTAGAGAGCTTATTTGTACGTAAACCCTGTGCTGTCCGTCTGCCTGCCTGCCTGCCTGCACACCCCTCTATCTCCTTCCCTGCCTGTCTGTCTCTTTCTCTCTCTCGCTCTCGCTCTCTCTCTCTCTCTCTCTCTCT
>NW_014584740.1:0-4571 GCF_000485595.1 Priapulus caudatus
TGTGTGTGTGTGTGTGTGTGCGTGCGCGTGTGTTTGTGTGTACCAGCACTGACTGCCGCGGCCGCCGCCACTCGTGTGAAGGCGCGCTCAGCTTTTGTGTGTGGTTCTATGTGTGAGGTTCTATGTGTGTAGTGTGCGTGCGCGGATGCCCCGCGTGCATTTCAAGAAGGCGGGAGATCGGCGCTACGGCTTTGTAACTGCTCGTTGGTAACTCGTGCATGTGCGGAGAGAGCCGCAGGGAGAAGGATGAAGAGGCTGTTGATAAGGGCTTCAGGAATCCCGCTGGAAACTCCTTGTGGATGCTACGATGAGAGGGAGGGATGCTGCGGAGGGAGGGATGCTGCGGTGGTGGGAGGGATGCTGCGGTGGGAGGGATGCTGCGGTGGTGGGAGGGATGCTGCGGATGTGGCAGGGATGCTGCGGTGTGGAGGCGCATTGCTGCGGTGGATGGGATTGCTGCGGACGGGAGCGAATGCTGGGTGGGAGGAAGTGGATGCTGCGGGTGGTTGTGGGCGATGCTGCGATGGGTATTGGATGTTGCGGTGGGTGGGCTGCGTGCGGTGGGAGGGATTGCTGCCGGTGCGGAGGTTATGCTTCGGTCGGGAGGGGATGCTTGCGTGAGAGGGATGCACCTTTGCGATGAGGGATTGCTGCGGTGGGATGGATTGCTCGGTGGGAGTGGATGCTGCGCTGTGGGAGGGATGCTTGCCTGGTGGGAGGATTGCTGCGCGTGGGAGCGGTATGCTGCGGTGCGGAGGATGCTGCGGTGAGGGGATGGGATGCTGCGGTGGAGGGATGCCTGCGATGGGAGGGATGCTGCGGTGGGAGGGATGCTGCGGTGGGAGGGATGCTGCGGTGGGAGGGATGCTGCGGTGGGAGGCATTGTGCGGTGATGCTCGGAGGTATGCTGCGGTGGGAGGGAGGCTGCGTATGTCGGAGGCGCATTGCTGCGGCTGTGGGAGGGATGCTGCGGTTGGGAGGGATGCTGCGGTGCATGGCGAGGCGATGCTGCGGTTGGGAGGGGATGCTGCGATGGGGGGATGCTGCGATGTGGGGAGGGTATGCTGCGGTGGGAGGGATGTTGCCGGTGAGGATGGGATTGTGCGGGTGGAGGATGCCTGCGGTGGGAGGGGATGCTTGCGGGCGGAGGGGATGCTGCGGTTGGGAGGAGCATGCTGCGGTCGTTAGGGGGGTAGGGAGTGCTTGCGGTGGAGGATGCTGCGATGGAGGGAGGGGAATGCGGCGGTGTGGAGGGATGCCTGCGGCTGCTGAGAGGATGCCTGCGATGCTGGAGGGATGGCTGCGGTTGGGAGGGATGCTGCGGTGAGAGGATGGCTGTCGAATGGGTAGGGAGAGCGATGCTGCGGTGGTGGGCAGGGCATTGCTGCGGTAGTGGAGGATGCTGCTACGTGGGTGCGGATGCCCTGCGGTGGGAGGATGCTTGCGATGGGAGGGAGGGATGCGGCCGTGGGAGGGGATTGCTGCGATGGAGGGAGCGGCATTGCTGCGTGGGAGGTGATGCTTGCAGTGGAAGGATTGGGATGCGACGGCTGGCTGGTGGAGGATGCCGCGGTGGGAGGCGATGCTGCTGTGTCGGCGATGGATGCTGCGGTGGGAGGAGGGATGCGACGGTTGAATGAGGGATGCCTGCGATAGGTCGAGGAGGATGCTCGGCTGCGGAGGGATGCTGCGATGGGAGGGAGTGATTGCTGCGGTGCGGATGGAGGGATGCCTCGGTGGTGGGTCAAGGGATGCCGCGGTGGGCAGGGATGCTGCGGGTGGGAGGGATTGCTTTGCGATGGGAGGGAGGGATGCTGCGCGTAGGGTAGGGATTGTGCGGTGGGGGATTGCCGCGTGTGCGTAGCGGATGCTGCGATGCGTGAGGAGGGATCTGCGGTTGTATGGGAGGGATGCTGCGGTTGTGAGGGATGCCGCGGTGAGGGATTGCTGCGGTTGGGAGGATGCTGCGATGGGAGGGAGGGATGCTTGCGGTGTGGATGGATGGCGATCTTGCGCTGTGGAGGATGTTCGGTCGTGGAGGGATGCCGCGGTGGCGAGGGATGCTGCGGTGGTGAGGGATGCTGCTGGTGGGAGGGATGCGCTGGGGGCAGGGCTATTGCTGCGGTGGGAGTGATGCTGCGTGGGAGGGATGCCTGCGATGCGGAGGGAGGGATGCTTGCGGTGGGCACGGGATGCGGCGATGGGATGGGAGGGGATGCTACGGTGAGCAGGGATGCCATGCCGGTTGGAGGATGCTGCGCGCGTGGGAGGGACTGCTGCGGTGGGAGGGCATGCTGCGGTGCGGAGGGATGCTGACGGTGGGAGCGGATGCTTGCGGTGGGGCGGATGCTGCGGTGGGAGGGATGCTCGGTGACGCTGGGAGGGATGCTGTAGTTGAGAGGGAGGGATGCTGACGCGTGTAAGGGGATGCTGCGCATGGGATGAGGAGGATGCTGCGGGTAGGAGGCATGCTTGCCGATGCGTATGGGAGCGGAAATGCTCGGTGGGAGGGATGTTGCAGTGGGATGGGGATTGCCGCGCCGTGGAGGGATGCTGCGGGTGGGTAGGGGGTGCTGCGCGTGGGTAGGGAGGGATGCGTGCGGTGGGAGGGATGCCTGCCGATGGCCGAGGCGAGGGCATGCCTGCCGGTGCGGAGGGTAGTGGATTTTTACTGCCGGTGCGTGGAGGGGCATGCCGCGGTTGGCGAGGGATGCTTGCGGTGGGAGGGATTGCTGCGCGTGGGAGCCAGGATTGCTGCGGTGGGAGCTGGATGCTTGTAGTGAGAGGCAGGGATTGCGACGGTGAGCAGGTGATGCTCGCGTGGGAGGGAGTGGATGCGGACGGTCAGATGGATGTTGCGTGTAAGGGGGGGGATGCTGACGGTGGGATTGGATGCTGCGGTGAGAGGGATGTTTGCAGTGCCGGTAAGGAGGGTATGCTGCGGAGGGAGGGATGCTGCATGGGAGCCGGTAGGATGCGGCGTGTTGAGATGGGTAGGATGCTGTCGGGCGTCCCGCGGTGGGAGGGATGCCCTGCTGGTGAGGGCGAGGGATGCTGCGTGATGGGAGGGATGCTTGCGGTGGGAGGGATCGCTGTGCGATGAGGAGCGGATTGCCTCGCCGCGTGGAGGGATGCTGCGTTGAGGGAGGGCATGCTCGTATTGGGCAGGTGAGGCTGCGGTGGGTAGGGATGCTTGCGGGTTGGGGGGAGGGATTTTTTTGCTGCGATGGCGAGGTGTGGATGCTGCGGCTGGGAGCGTGATGCTGCCCGGTGGGAGGGATGCCTGCGGTTGCGAGCCTGGATGCTGCGCGAGCGGGAGTCCGGATGCTGGCTGGTGGGGGGATGTTGCATTCGGGATGCGGTATGCCTGCGATGGTAGGAGGGATTGCTGCCCGGTGAGAGGCGATGTTGCCAGTGGCGAAGGAGGGATTGCTGCGGAGGGGGGATGCCTGCCGCGATGGCGAGAACTCGGCGATGCTGCGATGGGAGGCATGCTTGCACGCGCTGGGCATTGGTGATGCTGCGGTGGCGTAGGGTATGCTTGCGCATGGAGGGGTATGCTTGCGCGTGATGGAGGCATGCTGCGGTGGGTGTAGGGATGCTTCGCGTGCGTGTTAGCCGGATGGCTGCGACATGGAGGATGCCTGCGGGTGGGATGGGATGCTGCGATGGTGAGGAGGCGATGCGGCGCGGTGTAGAGGGATGCTGCGATTGGGAGGGAGGGGATTGCTGCGGTAGCGGCGGCATGTATCGTGGCCCAGGCGTGACTGCCTATATGTGACGTTATTAAACAGGCTTGCGTCACCTTTGCCGTGGTGCGTTGTCTCTGTGCCCTGCCATGTGAGCTTGTGATGAATGCATTGCCTGGATTGCGGGTGGTGCCGTCGTGAACTATTAATATTGAAGCTTAGATCTCGATTCATAATATTTTCACATTTAATTAGTATTATTGTATTTGATTTATATGACTTTTACTGCTAAGAACCTTCCTCCTCCCCTCTCTCTTTCTCTGTCTTCTATCTCTCACTCTCTCCGCATCTTTTTATTTCATCCTTAACTCTCTCTCTCTCTCCCCTCTCTCTGTATCTCCTTCTCTCACTTCTTGTCTTTGTTATGTATGTGTTTCCTTCTTCGCTCTTTTGTTCTCTTTCTCTCTCTCTCTCTCTCACTCACTCTCTCTCTCTCTCTCTCTCTCTCACCAACTCTCTCTATCTCTCTCTACAGCCAGCAAGATAGCACCTCTCTCTCACTACTGCGTCGAAATCGCAGCGCAAAAATGGCAAACGCCTTGTTAATTTTACGCTAAGTGATTTGAATTTCTAATCAGCGTCGCTGTAATTTCGCTCGCGCGCGCTCGCAGGCCTTCAGCAGGCTTCAGCAGGCTTCAGCAGACCTTCAGCAGCGCGCGCTCGCAGGCCTTCAGCAGGCGCGCGCTACTTTGAATTTTAATCACAGCACGGGTGTTTTACTCGCTGTCACGCGATGTAGAATGTATCCATCCCTGCTGCATCCTCCTCCTCCTCTGCTGCTGCTGCCGCCTCTCTCTCTCACGCGCTCGCTCTCTCTCTCTC
>NW_014584741.1:0-4570 GCF_000485595.1 Priapulus caudatus
ATATAGCATACGCAGATATCACACAAGCACATAACACATATAGCATACAGAGATATCACACAAGCACATAATACATATAGCATACACAGATATCACACAAGCACATAACACATATATAGCATACACAAGAGATATCACACAAGCACATAATACATATAGCATACACAGATATCACACAAGCACATAACACATATAGCATACACAGATATCACACAAGCACATAATACATATAGCATACACAGATATCACACAAGCACATAACACATATAGCATACACAGATATCACACAAGCACATAATACATATAGCATACACAGATATCACACAAGCACATAACACAGATATCACACAAGCACATAACACATATAGTATACACAGATATCACACAAGCACATTGTGTTTATAGCATACACAGATATCACACAAGCACCTGCGTGGGAGCTTCAATGAGTAACATCGCCGACTTCCTCAGGCTCCGCTCCAGCTTCTTCTTCACCTCCCCGACGACGACGCCGTCCGAACACGCGCGCGCGCCGCCGCCCGCGTCGTCGGACGCGCGCCGAATCCGTGTGAACGTCGTCCGCAGGTACACCTCCTGCAATATCTCCCTATAGCGGCCAAACCGCCCAATGGCGATCTGGATGCAATTTTCACGAGGGCCACGCTCTTATACCCGGGGAGTGTCTCGTAGCTGAAAAAAAACCTGCCAAACCGTCAAACTCACCGAAAAAATGCCGTGATAAAACCCGCTCAAATTCGTCAATCCTTCCCCACACAAGTCTAGCACAGCCTATGACTATTGATTTTTCTTGGCCCTCACCTCATGACTCATCAGCTGCTGGCTATTGGAAACCGAAACCGACAATCAAAACTAAAACAGAGGGCATGAACCACGCGCCAGTTCCAGCAGCAGGTACGTACTCACTCTCATGCCTTCAGAGTTTCAGTTGGCAGCATGCCTAGCGATGCTGAGAATGCATTGTACCCATTGCCAAAGCTATCGCAATTTTCTGATTTCAATACGAATAATTTCTTCAATTGTCAATGTGCATGGTTGCGCGCCAAAGCATTCACTAGACAATATCCAGTGGCACGACAGACCCCAGCTGCTGCTGGCTACTGGTCTCTTCTAACTACTATATATGGACTTTCTTTTTATTCGTCGTACGATCTCACAATGGATACTGTAACGTGGGAGCTCTAACAGTTGGATAACGGCCAGGAGATCTCTAACACTATTTGCACCATAGAAAATAACACGAAAAACATTGTTTATCGAAGATGCTTTCAAACGAAAGTCCAACCGGCATTCGTACATGCTAATTATATAACAAAGTAGCTTTTTGTCATTTACTCCATATTACTGCTGAGAGGGTCTGTGTCCCCCCCGGGGTACTGCCGAGCCGCGTACGCCTGGGTACAACGGTGGGGTATACCGGCAACGATACCCTGGTACTTATCTAATATGCCGGAGCGCGTACGCTCGCCGGCTACTCCACTAACAGACGTTCTATTAGGGAGTCGCACTACAGCCTACTCCGCCTAACCCCAACCCGAACGCCTAACCCTAAATCCTAACCCTAAACCATGACTCAAATAGGCCACCCAAGGTATGGCGGCGTACGTCCGGGTATACCTGGGGACCATAGACCCTATGAGCCATAAATAAATACTAATTAATATTATGTCTCACGCTGTGTTTCTAAGTTGGGTTGTCTCTGTCCATCATAAACTGTCATACGTAAACAGTTTTCTTTCGCCATGCTTATATCTTATCTAGACGATTTCTAAAATTTAGATATTGTGTGCAATGTTATTGTCGATGTTAGCCTCAATGTTCCTACTGTGTCCCAATTATTACTATAAGTAGTAATGGAATTAGTTAGCACCGATATTTTCTTTTACCGCACGCACGCGGGTACGCCGCCAGCTAGTCTAATATACTATTTTGAGTTCGTACTATGTATCTATGTATCGGATGTATCGTTCGCCTATTAGGCGGCCAAAAGGCCCAAGCGATCTGGATGCAATTTTCCACCAGGGCCATCTCTTATACGCGCCGGGATGTTCTAGCTAAAAAAACCTGCCAAACCGTCAACTCACCGAAAAAATCGTGAAAAACCCCTCAAAGACAAAAATCCGATCTCCACAATCATTCCATCCAGCTGGGCTGGTATTGGGTGAAACCGAAACGCGATAACCTTAAAAAGAGCAACGCAACCAGGAACCGTTCAGCTGGTTACGACGGCATTGTTATTCAAGAGGCTTTGGAAATGAGAGTGCAACGCATTCGCTACATTGCTGTTAAATAACTTTTCTTATTACAGACCATATTAGCTATTATGTTTCCAGGGGTTCTAGCGTTGGGGTTGGTGGCTGTCATATAAATACGTAACCGTTTTTTTACCATGCTATTATCTCGATTAGACTATTTCTAAAATATTTATAGAGGATTCACTAACTTTAAGTTGAGTATGCATATAGTCTGAGAAGGTTAAGCGATTGTTCAAGAAGCATCAACGCATAAACACGGCGTACCAAGTGAGTAAACATCTCTTTCTATAATTACAACCGAATTTCCCCAGCTCGCTGGCCCCTGTCATGTATTACTATCAATCGACTTTTTTTATATTCCATGCTACGATTTCAGAATCCATCTGTCACTCATAATCGAAAGCTATGCCTATTTTCTGATTCAGCAGAAAAATTCCTCTTATTTGCAATGTGCATGGTTATGCCGGCTGCCGCAAGCCATTCACCTAACAATATCCAATGGCACACAGAGCCCCACACCTGGTCCTGTCCTCTATCTATAGCCCCTATGGAGAGTACCGACAACACAAATTTCCTTTATTCACGCTAGAAGAGTCCACTAAGATCGATCTGACCATGGATAGCGCTGTACGATGTGAGCTCAACAGTTCGAGACGGGCGGGGGCACAGAGACGAAAGCGACGTGGCCCAGCAATCTCTACATATTTCACCAGACATAACACGAAACCATTGTTTATACAGAGGTTTTCAATGAAAAACTGAGGCAACGGCGCTTCGTTACATGCCTGTTAAATAACTTTTTCTCATCTGGCCCATATTACCTATTCATCACGAGGGGTTCTAATTTGGCTTCTGCTGTCATATACAATGTCATACGTAAGCAGTTTTCCCATGCTTTATTTATCTTATTAGACTGATTTGTAAATATGATATTGTGTGCAATGTTTATATTTGATTTTTAACTCACGCAATGTGTCCTATTGGTGTCCAATTATTAGCTAGTATGAATTAGTAGCAGACGATTTTCACCCAGCGCAGCGGGTACCGCGCAGCTAGTAATGTATGAACAGGTGCCAGCCTGGCCTCTAACTATCAAAGCGGAAAAACAATAAAATCAGGCCAAGTAATCGGAATGTTATTTTAACATTGCACAACGTTTGACCTTCCCTATAAGATGTGTGATAGGCGTAGAAGAACACAATTGCTTCGTTCAGCGAAGTCACGTTCATGTCATAAGGCTTTTTAGACTACAAGTGAAAAAGCTGTCGTGGTCGAATGTCTTCAAACCCCGCATTTCATTTTGGCACCGTCTGCTGCGCGGGCGATGTTCGTGACGCGTCTCTTGTTGCTATGCGTGTTGCCAAAAGTGCTGAAGGTCAGAAGGCAGCATGTGCTCATAGACACGTGTTATGATGATCTCTATGGCCTTGGGCTGTGTACCGTGCACCCAAGACCTGTATCCGACTCTTGGCCGCCATGATACAGAACGCGACGGCGAAACGCGTTTTTTTGAGTTTATTTTTTCTTTTGAACGAATCGTAGGCTATGATAGCATATTTTAGCCAGTTTTATTTTCAAAAGCTAACACAGAAACGTTCAGAATTCTTAAAGTGTAGTGAGTTATTTAGCTCACGTTTTACAGTGGTGTTATCACAAAAATGTGGCGCAGCGAATGCATCTTTAAAATATTGGTTCGTATGTTTAATAATTCGAGTTCGACTATTAGGAGTGAGGACAAGGTGACCGCGATGGCCCTCTGGCAGTCATCGCTCGTGCGTCGTGTTACAGGTAGTCTCCTCGCCACGTCCTACCCCCCGTCACCGGACGAGCAGCCCTCACTCGACACCACCCAACCCCGCCACCTTCAATCAACGAGAGCGCGCCAGCCACATCCCCGAGCAGCTAGCGTCTGCGAGCAACAATGGCCGCGCGACGGAGTCGGGCCGACCATGAGAGCAGCTCGCGGCGTGCGCACCCGCTGCGGCCAGCAGCAGTCGTCCGGGTGCCTGCTGCGAGCCAGAAGGGACGGCAGGTCCGACGATCGGCATCAGAGGCGGCAGGGCGCGCGGCCACTCGAACGCGACGAGCGCAGACAAGGGCGCGACAGGAGCACGAGCGTGCTGAGGCGCACCGAAGATGACAATCAAGTCCAGGTGTCGGGCGCTGATGCCTGGACGCGAGCCGGCGGCTGAGCGCGGGCGACTCACGCTGGCGACCCCACCAGCGGAAAACTAGAGCGGGGGACCGTCGACCTCCGCAGGAAGGCGCGACACAACCTGGCGACCTCGACGAGGCTG
>NW_014584742.1:0-631 GCF_000485595.1 Priapulus caudatus
ACGCACGCACGCACGCACACACACACACACACACACACACACACACACACACACATACACACACCAATAGCGCGTGCGCAACCACGGCAGTCAAGACGAGATGCTTACCACAGAAGATGGCTTGGCGCAGGATTGCGTTCACCTCTATGCGACAGGTAACCAACCGTCTTCCGCATGTCCAGGTCGCGTTCGCGAGAGCACAACTGCGACGTGCGCGTGTTCGCCAAGATTCCGCGCCTGCGATCAGCGAGCGTTTTTCGGCCGCGTACCTGTTTTTTGCACGCTAGCCGTTTTTATATATTTCTACAAAACGACTTCTTGCGTCTGTTGATCGTACAGCGAGACGAATAATGGCAACACTGAGAGAGTTTGTGCGTGCCAAGAGGGACTGGATGAAAAAGAGAAAGAGAGAAAGAGAGAGCGTGCGCGTGATAGAAAGAGTAGAATGGATAGATAGATGAGAGTGCGCGGAAGAGAGAGAGAGAGAAGGCGAGCAAAAGAAATAGTAAGCGACTGAGCGTGCGAGAGAGAGAGAGAGAGAGAGAGAGAGAGAGAAGAGAGAGAGAGAGAAGAGAGAGAGAGAGAGAGAGAGAGAGAGAGAGAGAGAGAGAGAGAGAGAGAGAGAGAGAGA
>NW_014584742.1:2110-2569 GCF_000485595.1 Priapulus caudatus
AGAGAAAGAGAGAGAGAGAGAGAGAGAGAGAGAGAGAGAGAGAGAGAGAGAGAGAGAGAGAGAGAGATCGCGCTAAGGGAAGTGAGAGGAACGAACACGCAAGAGGCCGGATTTAGTCCCTTTGCTTACAGCCCTCATTTTTTTATTTCATTTATCATGTTCATGTATGGCGCATGTAAACGCTATATGTGAATCACTGTGTGTCGCGAGAATAAACGTCATTACCACATTCTCCTGCCTTCGTGATTTCGTTACGTAAAAGTGGCTTAAAGAGTCATCACAATACTCTCCGTATGATACGAGGAGAAATAAGGTTCGTATATAAGTGTACAACTAGAGTAGAAACACCATGACCAGTTCCATTCCACGCTATACACTTTATATCGCAATAATATTTTCACACACATACACAAACACACACACACACACACACACACACACACACACACACACACACAC
>NW_014584742.1:4314-4569 GCF_000485595.1 Priapulus caudatus
ATATATATACATATAGTGAGAGGAGGGGGGATAAAGAGAAAGAGAGAGAGAGAGAGAGAGAGAGAGAGAGAGAGAAAGAAAAGGAGAAGTATAACATTATGGTTAGATAGGTAGATAGATTGACACACACTTACAGGCAGACAAACAAATATACGGGCGAATGGGTAATACGAACAAACAGAATATATATCCAAATAGCGAAATTATAGACATAGAGATAGATAGATAGTAGCTACCTAGCTAGCTAGATGGATC
>NW_014584743.1:0-304 GCF_000485595.1 Priapulus caudatus
GTGTTTAAAGTTTAATTAAGACGGGCTGCGTGGCTGGGAATACGAGCCGGTAGTTGATGCGCATCACGGGCCGGCCGTCGTCCGAGATAAAGTTACGCGTGACGTCCTCGATTGTGGGGAACACGCGGAGAGAGAGAGATTATGAAAGAGGGAGAGAGAGGAAGAGAGAGAGAGATGGAGACAGCGAGTGAGAGAGAGAGAAAGAGAACGAGAGAGAGAGAGAAAGTGAGAGAGGAGAGAGAGAAAGTGAGAGAGGAAAGAGAGAAGTGAGAGAGGAGAGAGAGAAGAGAGAGAGAGAGAGAGA
>NW_014584743.1:1664-2300 GCF_000485595.1 Priapulus caudatus
GAGATAGAGAGGTGTGCGTGTGTGTGTGTGTGTGTGTGTGAGAGAGAGAGAGAGAGAGAGAGAGAGAGAGAGAGAGAGAGAGAGAGAGGTGTGCGTGCTTGTGTTGTGTGTGTGACAGAGCGAGAGAGGTGTGCGTGCTTGTGTTGTGTGTGTGACAGAGAGAGAGAGAGAGAGAAGTGTGCGTGTGTGTGTGTGGGAGAGAGAGAGGTGTGTGTGTTTGTGTTGTGTGTATGACAGAAAGAGAGAGAGAGAAAACCAGAGAGGGAGGGTATGAGTCTGAGACAGAGAGGTGCGCGCGCGTGTGTGTGTGTGTGTGGGTGTGAGAGAGAGAGCGAGAGAGAGAGGTGTGCGTGTTTNTTCTAGCTACATTTTGATATATTCTAACCCAAAATTTGAGTCATTGCGATATTTCCTGAACTTAAATTGTGCAAATATTGTAAATTCCGTCGCATTTAGGATTTATTAGGATTTTTGCTGAAGCCCACCCCGTCTTGCACACGCTATTTGTACTTCGCATGCATTTACATTAATTTCCTCCAGTAATTTTCCACGGTACGGTACGGTTATGTGGCCTCCGGCTACATACCATTCCTACTATTTTTTTAAATAATTTTTTTTTAGCTACATTTTGATATA
>NW_014584743.1:3843-4567 GCF_000485595.1 Priapulus caudatus
ACCGTACACGTCCCGAGCACGCACACATAAACGTGCAACCGTACACGTCCCGAGCACGCACACATAAACGTGCAACCGTACACATCTAGAGCACGCACACATAAACGTGCACCCGTACACGTCCCGAGCACGCACAGATAAACGTGCAACCGTACACATCCCGACCATGCGCACATAAACGTGCACCCGTACACATCCCGACCACGCACACAAGCGCACACGCACACACGCACCCAGATGCACATATGCATGAAAGCACACACGCACAAACGTGCACCCATACACATCCCGAGCACGCATGCACGCAAGCACACCGGAACCATATTGATACAATACTGCTACGTGATGTGATGTCAACAAGCTAGTCGATTACATTAAATTTCCACTTGTCTAACACGTGGGTTATAAAGGGAGGCAGAGAGCATGCTCACCTTGTGAGAGCCAGTAATGATGCCGCTATGATCTGTGATGGTCGTGCTGACGCTACCAGGTAGAGGCGCGCGTACATGTTCATCGAATTCGACGTCACCGTGTAGTAGATGAGCGTATAGTTGGCTGTCCGTTCTCGTGACGCTTCTCCTCGTAGCCACCGACGTACACGTAGACAACGGAACCTAGTGCCACGAGAAATTCTTATTTATAGCTCAATGCACATGTGGCGTATATCAGGAGTAACAATATATAACTATATCAATAGATATTACAATATATATATAATTATCAT
>NW_014584744.1:0-2001 GCF_000485595.1 Priapulus caudatus
GAGAGAGAGAGAGTGAAAGAGAGGACGCGAGAAAGAGAAAGAGAGAGATATAGTGAGCGAGATATATGGAGGGAAGGGAGGGGCCAAATGTACAGTGGGCAAGTATTATGCAATACCTGGCGAGATTTCCTTTTTTAAGACTAATTGCCGTAAAGCATAATTGCCATGTTTAATTATCTTGAGAGAATAACGAGTTAGGATGAATGAAAAGCTGAATGATTATCAGTGGAATTATATATAAATTATATTTATTAGAAATAAATTATATTCCTGGCGCCAGTTGGCGTAATTTTTTAATCGATGCCAAAAACGTTTATCCGAATAAAATCGAAAAGGGGAAAGCGATGGTTTTGTGGAGTGGCGCATTTTAAAGAAAGTGAAACGCATTACCGTGATTGTATGAATTATGCATACGATCAGCTCTAACTACTTCTCTCTCTCTCTCTCTCNCCTGGTAGAATCGAGCTTGGCCCCACAACACGCCACGATACGATAGAACGATACGATATGATATGATAGAACAGAACACGACACGACACGACATAATATGACACAATCCGACACGATGTGACACGATGTGACACTATTAGTGACGACACGACACGAGACGATGTGACACGATGTGAGAAGTTGTGACACTATTATAGTGACGACGTGACATGATACGACATAACACGACACGACACGACGTGATGTGACACGATGTGACACGATGTGACACGATGTGAGAATCAAGTGCGACACGTTCGTATACGTACGCCACCATACGGTATTACAAACGATATTTAATTATATAGACTATATATAGAGACTATATTATCAGGGGTTAATAATGACAATTGTCATTATTATTGTGATTATTTGTCACACAATTTGTCATTATTATTGTGATTATTTGTCACACAATTTGTCAATATTATTGTGATTATTTGTCACACAATTTGTCATTATTATTGTGATTATTTGTCACACAATTTGTCATTATTATTGTGATTATTTGTCACACAATTTTTCAATATTATTGTGATTATTTGTCACACAATTTGTCATAATTATTGTGATTATTTGTCACACAATTTGTCATTATTAACCCCTGCTATTATGTACTCTTGTTACTATATAGTATTCAATTATTATGATAGTTTTCCTCATGCTGCTATCAGAGTAACCAGCCGTAGCAAGTCAAGTGAAACTATTAATGAAATATAGGTACACATTAATCAACTCTGCCTCTTTCCGTCTTCGTTATAATCCCTTGGGCTTTGAAGACTAATATTTACGAGCTCACGAGGTTAAACGTTTCTTTCGCCCACCATCCATCCCTCGCACCTCAGCACCACAGCGGCCGGAAGAAAGAAAAAAAAACCCACAGAAAGTCAAATATTTCCCCCCAGCTCTAATCCGTGAGAGAGAAACACCGGAACATGCGAGAAAACTTACCCTTCTTCTCTCAAACCCTACCCATCACGTCTGTTCCCAACCAGCCACCTATAGACGGCCACCGCACCCCCCTCCCCCCCTTCCCCTCCTCCATCCTCTTTCTGCCCATTCAGACCGCTGTTATGTGAGGCTGCGACATTGCAAAATCCGAGCCGAAAAAAGGGGGGCGCGTTGTGGTTAGTAGTGTGTATATACAGTTCTACTTGAGGAGATCGGAATTTACGCGGGCTGGGACTGCTAGACTGACACCCCGTATCGATGTTACCCGTTGGGAAGGTGCCCCAGAGACAAGGGAGGTCTAAAGGGTTGTTCGAGCATTAGTGTAACTGGCTTACAGCCGATGCCATCTGTTGTGGAGCAATGTACGTGTTTTTACTACTGGTTGAAGTAGGGCGCGAGGTAAGACTGCTCTGCTCTGGCTGTACTATAGGCTGCGAAGGATGAATCGAACGCGGTGGGTGGGAGAAAGGGTTAACACGGGAGTTATAAGATAAGGTTATTCTGCTACTGTTGCTACTGTTGTTGCTGCTGCTGGTGCTGCTGCTGCTGCTGCTGGTGGTT
>NW_014584744.1:2132-4566 GCF_000485595.1 Priapulus caudatus
GCTTAAATCATCAAGCCTCTTGCACAACTTCCTACGCGCCACCACCACCCCCACCACCCCCGGCTCAACCCCTACTCCCTACCACCCCTTGCCTGGCTCGCCATCGTCTGTTATCTATTGCGTGGGTGACACCCGGCCGTGCTCGTGTTGTTGTTGTTACTGTCACATCCAAGCAGCGTTGACACGTATCCTACACCGCCAGTAGCTGCCGTATCAGCAGCAGCAGCAGCAGCAACAGCAGCAGCAGCAACAGCGGCAGCAGCAGTAGTAGTCGTAGCAGCAGCAGCAGCAGAAGTAGTACCACCACCACCACCACCACCACGAGAAGCAGCAGCAGCAATAGCACCACCACCATCACCAGTAACAGCAGCAGCAGCAACAGCATCACTACCGCTAGCAGCAGCAGCAGCAGCAGCATCACCACCACTAACACTAACACTAGCAGCATTACTACCACAACTAGCAGCAGCAGCAGCAGCAGCAGCAGCAGCAGCAGCAGCAGCAGAAACAGCAGCAGCCGTAGCACCACGAACACCACCACCATCATCACCACTAGCAGCAGCAACAACAGCAGCAGCAGTAGCACCACTAACACCACCACCATCACCACCACTAGCAGCAGCAGCAGCCGGGGTGCAGCTGTGACTTCCTGACCGCCCATATGTCATTAAGCGAACAGAAGGCGATGCTGGGATGACAGAACAGGTGATGTACGCCTGCCTGCCTGCCTGCCTGCCCGCCGGACAACGCCTGCCGTGTTTCCGCATGAACGAACACACAGCTCCCACAGGCACGCGTGTGCATCGCAGCATCACGGTGCATGCATGACGGGTGGGAGATGATGCTGATGCTACAATACTTGTAGTGACGTATAGATAGTAGTACAACACTAGTAGTGACGTATATATAGTAGTACAATACTAGTAGTGACGTATATATAGTAGTACAATACTAGTAGTGACGTATATATAGTAGTACAATACTAGTAGTGACGTATATATAGTAGTACAATACTAGTAGTGACGTATATATAGTAGTACAATACTAGTAGTGACGTATATATAGTAGTACAATACTAGTAGTGACGTATATACATTCATTCACCCCACCACACACTCATTCATTCCTCCATCACGATCCATATCACAACCACAATATCGCACACGTCACTACTAGTATTGTACTACTAGCTACTCCAATTAAATTGTGTAACCAACCACCAGTGCCTTCGGCCTCCTCGCCCTCCAATTAAATTGCACCGCTAGATGTCGCTCGTGTAGGACAGCCACTTGTTGGGTTAGGGTTAGGATTAGGGTTAGGGTTAGGGTTAGGGTTGTGGTTAGGGTTAGGATTAAGAACAGGGTTCAGGTTCGGGTAACTTATGGTAGGGTTAGGGTTAGGGTTAGGGTTAGGGTTAAGGTCAGGGTTCAGGTTAGGGTAACTTATGGTAGGATGTTATATTCTGTAACACTAACTCTAACCATGTAATAGTCACGCGTCGGCCGCTCACAACCGCAACATACCGCTAACACGTAGGCAGATGAGGCGCACAGTTCTAATTACTAAATATTAATGAGGATAATTAATTAAAAACGTTGTCGCTCAGACGGCAAGAATGCGAAGCGAAATTCGTTCTGTCTGTAAGCGTCTTCGTTAACCAAACGTTGATTGATTTCATTATACATGCATGAATTATTTCACAATGCATTCATTCGTTTCAACATACATTCATTGACGTCACCATACATTCATTCACCTTACCATGAACTCGTTTATTTCACCATACATTTGTTCATTTCACCATACATTTGTTAATTTCACCATACATTCATTCACTTCACCTCACCCTCATTCATTTCACCACATTTTGATTTACTGTCGTAATTTATCGTGTTCGTCATTCGTTCGTCGTTGAGGTTTGATTGCGTTGCGCTAATTGGATTGTTAATGGTGTATCGTGCCGATTTGCATAATTTATTAGCGACTGCAGGCGTTCGAAGCTGCGAAGGTGTTTGTCTGTCTGCTGCCGATCATGCGACCATGGGGAGTACGTGGGGCCACGACGCACGCACGCACACACACACGCACGCACACGCGTACGTATGTACGCACACAGTTACGCACACACGCATGAACGCACGCACGCATGCACAAACTTGCACACGCATACACACATATACGGCCGCGCTAACACGTACATACGAACGCGCACGTACGCACGCACGCACACACTCGTGCGCGCGCGCGCACACACACACACAATAGCTGACCGTACAGACTGGTAGCCCAATCTCATTCTCAACCCCCGTTGCCATTCCTCTAAACCTCAGCCTCTCCCACGATCTAACTTTAAAAACACAAGTCCCACGAGACCGTGCCTTCTCCACCCCTTCCCTCTCCCCCTCTTCCCCTCCCTCTCCCTCCCTCTCCCTCC
>NW_014584745.1:0-1328 GCF_000485595.1 Priapulus caudatus
TCTCTCTCTCTCTCTCTCTCTCTCTCTCTCTCTCTCTCTCTCTCTCGCGCGCGCGCGTCTCTCGCTCTCTATATCTCTCGTAAAGTTTCACCGCTTTAAAGTTTAAATTCGTGCTATTAAATTCTGTTAAGGGATATCCAGCATGACATAGCGGACATGCAGACACTGATGATGGACGAATATTCATGGAATGGCATTGTGAACTCTATCTCGGATGTGTCCGCTGAGTAGTAGTAGTAGTAGTAGTAGTAGTAGTAGTAGTAGTAGTAGTACTAGTAGTAGTAGGAGTAAGATAATATAGGAGGACTATGACACTCCAAAACACGAGAAATTCAACACTTGCTTGCCTAATTTTACCGATGATATATTACGTGTAACTCGATAAAAATTACATCTAAATTAGCGTTGGACATTCACCTCACACTCAAACTTTACGTTGTTTTCATACCTTTTCTTTTTATGGAGATATAGCTTTCAACGTCACACATGGTTTATAGCGTTTTACTATGCTGGTGGCTCAGCTTGCCTGAGCTTTCAAACAGTGGCTATCCCTGTAAGAAATAGTCTTGTCTGTTGACAAGAATGCCACCTGTTGGCGGCAGGAGTAAGATAATATAGAATATTATATAATATAGGATAATATAGTATATGTGTGTATATATATATATAGTGTGTATATATGTGTGTATATATATACGTGTATATATAGGATAATATATATAGTGTGTATGATATAATATAGGATATAATATAGGATCCTATATTATCTTACTCCTGCCGCCAACAGGTGGCATTCTTGTCAACAGACAAGACCATTCCTCACAGGGATAACCACTGTTTGAAAGCTCAGGCAAGCGGAGCCACCAGCATAGTAAAACACTATGAACCATGTGTGACGTTCAAAGCTATATCTTCATAAAAAATAATTATGGAAACAAAGTAAAGTTTGAGTGTGCGGTGGATGTCCAACGCTAATTTAGATGTAATTTTTATCGAGTTGCAGGTAATATATTATCGGTAAATTTAGGCAAGCAAATGTTGAATTTCTCGTGTTTTGGAGTGTCATACTCCTCCTATATTATCTTACTCCTGGTAGTAGTAATAGTAGTAGTACGTCCTGTCGATCGAATGAGTCCAATCAGCAAGTTGTTGTCGTTTGCTTGCTGTCACTACCACGTCCCACGTGTCACCACATTACTGCTGGCTCATGTGTGTCGACATGAAACCCTTACTTCATGCTCCCTGCTGGTGTTTGCAATGAAGCAGGTGGTCCTATGCGAGAATAGATAGGCACACGAACACGCGCACACACACACACACACACACAC
>NW_014584745.1:2250-2654 GCF_000485595.1 Priapulus caudatus
GAAAAAGACAGAGAGAGAAAGAGAGAGAGAGAGAAAAAAAAGAAATAATTAGACCTATATATAGTTTGTGTAGCTTGATGAAAAAAGACACTCTCGAAAGCTTTCTGATTAAAATGTGACACCTCATTTTATTTTGGAAGTATTCGTAATATTATATATATATAAGAGAAGGTCACGAATAACAATCGCGTTGTCACGAATCTTAAAAGAGAATCAAATATCTTAGAACGTACGTATACGACGCCATCTATCGTGACCCAAGCAAGAGGCAACGCAGAGTGCGGGAGCGTACGTATAACACATGAATTAAAATCCCACTCACGACGCTACTCCCTCTCACCTTCAATCATCTTCATTTCTGAGAGAGAGAGAGAAAGAGAGAGAGAGAGAGAGAGAGTACGGGG
>NW_014584745.1:4271-4566 GCF_000485595.1 Priapulus caudatus
TCTCTCTCTCTCTCTCTCTCTCTCTCTCTTCTCTCTCTCTCTCTCTCTCTCTCTCGCTCTCTCTATCTCTCTCTCTTTCTCTCAGTCTTGTTATTTACAAACAAGACAGAAGAATGTTCGACGCGTGACCGATGTTTGACATGCCATCTTCGCGTGACCGCACTGGGTGGAATTTATTACGTCATCAACATGGAAAGATGGCGCCGCAATAAATAATCGTAATAAATAAATATTATGCAATAAATAATAGACAGAACGATTATACGACATAACGTTATAGCTGTGATTATGATGA
>NW_014584746.1:0-532 GCF_000485595.1 Priapulus caudatus
TGCCAGGGAAGCTTGCTAGCACAATCTTTTGATGTCTTTATACAATTATTCTTAAATTAGAAACGCGGCAAGACGCGCTTCTCCCGCGGGAAAATATCACGCAACCGCAGCGCCATCTCTGGGGATGAATATTAAACAGCGATAGGCATCGGTTGTGGCAACAAGTATGTCTTCCCTACTCTGCCATCGCGCGCGAGAGTGTCTACCAACTGTTGAAAACCAGGAGATGTATTTTTCTCTGAGCGGTTTCTCGATCTGTCGATAACAAACATCAGGGCAAGGAGATAGTAGGCCTACTGTAACGGGTATCTAGCTATGCAGGAAGCTGGAAATACTAGATACTATATACTGGATACTAGAATGATGTAAAGCGGGAGGCGCGCGGCGAATGTACACATGGGACTGAGTGTGATCGGAGAGAAGGGGGGAGAGGGGGAGAGGGGGAGAGGCAGACAGAGTGTGGCAAGGCCGGAATGCAGGAAGGAGAGAGAGAGAGAGAGAGAGAGAGAGAGAGAGAGAGAGAAGAAGAGAG
>NW_014584746.1:1839-2266 GCF_000485595.1 Priapulus caudatus
TGCTACTACTGCTGCTGCTACTGCTTGCTGCTGCTGCTGCTGTTACTACTACTGCTACTACTGCTGCTGCTACTGCTTGCTGCTGCTGCTGCTGCTGCTACTGCTGCTGCTACTGCTTGCTGCTGCTGCTACTGCTGCTGCTGCTATTACTGCTACTACTACTGCTGCTGCTGCTGCTATTACTGCTACTACTGCTGCTGCTGCTACTACTATTGCTGCTGCTAGTGCTTGCTGCTGCTGCTACTGCTGCTGCTGCTATTACTGCTACTACTGCTGCTGCTGCTGCTACTACTATTGCTGCTGCTACTGCTGCTGCTGCTGCTGCTGCTGCTATTACTGCTACTACTGCTGCTGCTGCTGCTACTACTATTGCTGCTGCTAGTGCTTGCTGCTGCTACTGCTGCTGCTGCTACTGCTACTGCTGCTA
>NW_014584746.1:3832-4565 GCF_000485595.1 Priapulus caudatus
CGCACCCACACATCCACGCGCGCACACGCACGTTCGCACACGTACGCACGCACGCACCCACACATCCACGCACCCACACATACACGTGCGCACGCGCGACCCACAGACACACGTGCGCACGCACGCACCCACAGATCCACGCACCTACACATGCACGCACGCACGCACGCACCCACACATCCCCGCACGCACGCACACATCCCCGCACCCACACATGCACGTACGTACGCACGCACGCACACATCACCGCACGCAGGCGCACATCCCCGCACGCACGCACGCACGCACGCACGCACGCACGCACGCACGCGCGCGCATAGCGGGTTCCGTAGAAGCAACGCCGCAACAGCAACCGACGCCGCCACGCAGACTTCGATAAAACACTCAACGCTTCACATTAGAGTGCGGAATTCACCACATACGCCGTGAAATTGTTTTAACCTTCGTCGTCCGCGAACGTGCGTCGTTTCTTTATCTCCCTCGCACTAAGGCGCACCGTCTAAGCCGCGCTGAATATCGCCAATTCCCCCAGAAAGATCCTCATCCCTTACAGAATGACGAAATATTATAATTCCTTGTCGTCGTATCGCGTGTGACAATCTGCGATAGAGTCGAAATTAGAAATAGAAATAGAATAACAGAATAATAGTCGAAAGAGAGTATGGAGAAACATTAAAGGGATCGTTTACTCTAGGTTCTAGGGTTATTTTCAGTTAATTTAGGTTAAAATTAC
>NW_014584747.1:0-1254 GCF_000485595.1 Priapulus caudatus
GAGAGAGAGGGAGAGACAGAAAAAGAGAATGAGTGTAAAACAGTGAGAAAGAGAGAGCGCGAGCATAAGAGAGTAGAACATGGGAAAGGAAAGGAAAGAAGGAAAGAGACACACACAGAGAAAGAGAGAGAGACAGACAGAGAGAGCGCGCGATATATATATATATATATATAAAGAGAGAGAGAGATGCACGCAGCGAGTGAGTGAGAGAGCTGGTGTCGGAGCGATGCGGCGGCTAGGCCACGTTAATGGACATGTCGTGTCCGGTAATGAGCAGCCGTAATTTAGCTAATTACACGAGATTCGATCGAAGCTTCAATCCCTTGTTCTGCGCCACCGTATGTGCCCTAACCCGGCATTCGGTTCACGGCATCATCGTTATCGGTCCTCAGCTGCATTCCTCAGCATCCCTCAGCATCCCTCCGCATCTTTCAGCATCCTTCAGTGTCCTTTAGCATCCTTCAGTACCCCCGCATCCTTCAGCATCTTTCAGCATCCTTTAGCATTGTTCAGCATATTTCGCATCTTTCAGCATCTCTCCGCATCCCGTAGCACCCCGCATTCTTCAGTATCTACTGCATCCTTTAGCATCTTCCGCATCCTTCAGCATCCCCCGCATCCTTCAGCATCCCTCGCATCCATCAGTATTCCCCGCATCCTTTAACAGCCCCCGCATCGCTCAGCATGCCTCGGCATACCTCAGCATCCTTCAGCATCCCTCCACGTTATCCCCGGCACCATCATCATCAGCATCTTCTGCTGTCGCGCGTTCTGACCTTGACGTACCTCAATGAAGCCATATATCGTTGCTCGGGGGGGATGAGGATGCGGAGGTCAGCATCCGGCGCCGATTGGAGGGCGCGCGTGCATCTGTGCAGCACGCCGCAAACACATTTTAAAATTTAGCGCACAAAACAGAGGCGAAGCGATTTTAAATTCAAATAATCGATTAGAGCTTGATGGAAGCTTGGCAAGCGGGATGCGGCCACGGAGAAGAGCTTTTCGACTAGGCGACGTAGGGGAGCGAGGAGAGAGAGAGAGCAGGAGAGAGCAGGAGAGAGGGGAGAAAGGGGAGAGAGGGAGAGAGAGAGAGAGAGAGAGAGAGAGAAGAGAGAGAGAGAGAGAGAGAGAGAGAGAGAGAGAGAGAGAGAGAGAGAGAGAGAGAGAGAGAGAGAGAGAGAGAGAGAGAGAGAGAGAGAGAGAGAGAGAGAGAGAGAGAGAGAGAGAGAGAGAGAGAGAGAGAGAGAGAGAGAG
>NW_014584747.1:2711-7082 GCF_000485595.1 Priapulus caudatus
CGCGTGCGGACGTGTGGAGCATGTCTATAGATCTCTCTCACCCCGCGTGCGGACGTGTGGAGCATGTCTATAGATCTCTCTCACCCCGCGTGCGGACGTGTGGAGCATGTCTATAGATCTCTCTCACCCCTACCCGCGTGTCTGTTAGGGTTAGGGTCGGAGCAGTGGGCGTGCATTTAACACGATACTTACCGATACTTACCGATACTTACCGATACTTACTGATACTTACCGATACTTACCGCTGCTGTGTGACTATACGTCAGCGCTGGAGCACAGATACGGTGTACACGATATATAGGTGGGGGGAGAGGCGGGGGGAGGGCGGGGGAGATGGCGGGTAGGGCGGGGGGGGGATTGAACGAGTGAGAGAGAGAGCGAGAGAGAGAGAGAGACGATGGAGGAGGAGGAAGAGAGAGAGATAGCAAATAGCGACACAGCGAGATGAAAAGAGATGACGGCAGTCGTCGCCACTCTTCGGCAGTCTTGGGCGGTTGTCGGCAGTCGTCGACAGTCGTCGGCAGTCGTCGGCAGTCGTCGGCANTGTGTTTGTGTGTGTGTGTGTGCTGTGTGGTGTGTGTGTGTGTGGTGTGTGCGTCGTGTGTGTATCGTGTGTGTGTGTTGCGCGTTGCGCGTGCCGTGTGTGGGCGCGTGCCGCGGTGTGCGCGTGCCTGCGATGTGCGCGTGCTGCGTTGTGCGCGTGCCCGCGCTATGGCGCGGCCTGCGTGTGGCGCGGTGCTCGCGTATGTGTGCCGTGCCTGCGGTGTTGCCGCGTGCCTGCGTATGTGCGCGTGCCTGCGTATGTGCGCCGTGTCTGCGTATGTGCGCGTGCCTGCGCTGTGGTGCGCGTTGCCTGCGTGCGTGCGCGTGCCTGTGTATGTGGCGGTGTGCTGCGGTGCTGTGGCCGTGCCTGCGTGTGTGCGCGTGCCCTGCGCTTGTGCGCGCTGTCTGCGTGTGTGCGCATGCCTGCGTGCTGTGCGCGTGCCTGCGTTATCGTGCGCGTGCCTGCGTATGTGCCGTGCCTGCGGTGTGCGCCATGCCTGCGGTGTGCCGTGCCTGCGATGTGCGCGTGCCTCGTGTGTGCGCATGCCTGCGTATCGTGCGCCTTGCCTGCGTGTGTGCGGCATGCCTGCGTGTGTGCGCGTGCCCTCGCGTGTGTGCGCGTGCCTGTGCTATGTGCGCGTGCCTTGCGTGTGTGCGCGTGCCTGCGTGTGGCGCGTGCCTGCGTGCTGTGCGCGCTTGCCTGCGTGTGTGCGCGCTGCCTGTGTGTGTAGCGCGTGGCCTGCGTATGTGCGCGTGCTGGCGTGGCTGCGCGTGCTGCGTGCTGCTGCGCATGCCTGCGTATGTGCGCGTGCCTGCCCGTAGGTGCCGCTGTGCCTGCCGTATGTGCTCGTGCCTGCAGTGTCTGCGCGTGCCTGCGTTTGCGCGTGCCTGCGTGTGTGCGCAGCCTGCGTGTGCCTGCGCGTGCCGGCGTATGTGGCGCGTGCCTGTGTGTGGCGCGTGCCTGCGTGTGTGCGCGTGCCTGCGTGTGTGCGCGTACGTTCCGCCACACTTTGACACCCACGGTCAATATACATGTCTGGACCAACGGCCATGCATACGTATGCTAGCGTATACCCTCTCGTTACTTCTTCCTTATGCTTCCTCCTCTCTCTCCTCCTGTCGCTGCCGCGATGATGGCTTCTTTATGAGGAAGACGGTTTCTTTACGGGGGCCATATCACAATTACGCCTGTCGCTAAAGCAGCAGCAGCAGGAGGAGTAGCAGCAGCAGCAGCAACATCATCATCATCATCATCATCAGCAGCAGCAGCAGCAGCATCATCAGCATCATCAGCAGCAGCAGCATCATCATCGTCGTCGTCGTCATCATCATCATCATCATCATCATCATCATCATAATCATCATCACAATCATCATCATCAACAGCAGCAGCAGCATCACCATCACCATCATCATCATCATCATCATCATCATCATCATCATCATCATCAGCAGCAGCAGCAGCAGCAGACAAGCTCGGGCGCAGGCGCGCCTTTGTGATGGCTGCCCGTTATTTGCCGTCCGTCTGTCGCTGCAGCCGACGTTTTAACGTGATTTGCGACATCGTCGGCCGACGCTCTCCGATATTGCCTGTCTCCACAAAGATATCGGCCGTCTGTGTGCATACAGCAGCCGACCCTAATGAAATTCTCTACTCACGGGCGCGACAAAGCTACAAACGCATTACTAATCTCTGCATCGCCTCTCGCAACCAGCAAGCTTCCGCGCATGCGCGCTCTGGCGCACGATGGTGGCGCCGCTCGCGGGTAAACCGAGACGTCCGCGAACGAATGCTGAGGGGGTCGTTCGTTCGAATGTAAAAATGCAATTCGTTTGCTATCAAGTCCCGCTCTGACTATCGTAGCTTCAGCTGTAGGGAGGGTTACGCAAGTATTGCCGCTAGGTGCTGCCGCCCCCCCCTACTTAAATCTTATCTCGGAGATTCTCAAAGGGTTGCTAGAACACGTGACCACGGTATGTAGGGCACGTGACCAAATAATGCGGGAGAACGCGGGGGAGGATGCACGGTAGTCACGTGATGGTGCAATTAGTCTAGATTACGTTAACAGAAAGAGCGAAATAGATGGAAAAAGAGCGAAATAGCGAAAGAAATGGAGAAGGAGTGAGAGCGAGAGAGAGAGAGAGCGAGAGAGAGCGAGAGAGAGAGAGAGAGAGAGAGAGAGAGAGAGAGAGAACGATTAGGATGGAGACAAGCGCGATAATAACGCAGTGGAAGCAAGGCTATGAAACTGACCTGCCCGACCATATATCATTCCCCCCGCGCTTTACACATGCTACTTCTAAGTAAACATGCTACACACTGTACTCATGCTACTACAGTGTTACACAATGTACTCATGTACACCATGTAAGATGCTACACTAATGTACACATTGTACAACATGTACACATGTACTCAGCTACACATGCTAAGATGTACACATGTACACATGTTACACATGGTACTCATGCTACACATGATACACAGTGCTACTCATGCTACTCATGCGTACACTTGCTACCACATGCTACACATGTACTTATGCCTACACATGTAACACATGTACACATGTACACATAGTATCATGTAAGATGTTACACACTGTACTCATTGTACACATGCTACACATGTACACATGTACTCATGTACACATGTACACATGTACACCATGTACACATGGGACACATGTACACATGTACACATGTACCATGCTACACATGTTAAGATGTACACATGCTCACACATGCACACGTAATGTAAACAATGTACATCATGTAACGATGTAAAGCCCATGCTACACATGTACACATGTACACATGCACTCGTACACATGTACACATGTACTCATGTAGATGTACACACTGTTACTCGATGGTACACATGCCTACACACTGTACTCATGTACACATGTAAGATGATACACATGTACACATGTACTCATGTTACACATGTACTCATGTAGAATCGTACACTATGTACTCATGTACACATGTACACATGTACACATATGCCACACAATGTAAGATGTATCACTGTACTCATGTTCCCACATGATACACACATTGTACTCATGTACACATGTACAGTTATTCACCAAACGTGAGTGATTCCTTCTCTCTCGGGTCTCCGTCCGCAGCCGCTGGCTTTCCGTCACGATCCCCTCCTTCCCCTCTCCCCCTCTCCCTCCCCCTCTCTCCCTCCTCTCTCCTTTTCTCTCCTCCTCTTCATCATCCCTTTTCCTCTCCCTCCTCCTCTATCCCTCCTCTCCCTCCTCTCCCTCTCTTCCTTCTCTCCCTCTCTCCCACCTCTCCATTCTCCCCCCTCTCCCACTTCCCAATTCTCCTCCCCCTCTCCCCCTCTCCCACCTCCCCTCTCTCCTCCTCCTCTCCCCCTCTCCCACCTCCCCTCTCTCCCTCCTCCCTTTCCCTCTCCCCTCCTCTCCCCTGGCCATTTCATGGGTGCGGGAAGAAATCGGATTGCTGGCGGCTAGCGAACTGACACAATTTATTTGAAATTCTCTCTGGGATTCAAGATCTTTGTGTGATTTGATTCACTTATTCGCCCTCTTTCTTCGTCTGCATGCGTTCTCTCGTCTGCGAATTACCGTCAGCCGCGTCGTGGGCAACCGCACGCGAGTGACGCGCCCCCTGTTCTAGTTGTCACCGTCTGTTTGTCCGTCCGCCGGTCGGTCAGTCGGTCGGTCGGTCGGTGCGTCCGTCCTTCAGCCCGTCCGTTCGTCCGTCTGTCCGCATACACGAGCACGGACACGCACACACACACACGCACACACACACACACACACACACACACACACACACACACACACA
>NW_014584747.1:7380-7819 GCF_000485595.1 Priapulus caudatus
CGACGACGCACACACACACACGACACACACACACACACACACACACACACACACACACACACACACACACACACACGCGCGCACATACACGCACACGCACACACGCGCGCGCGCGCACAGGCCCACACACGCATACACACCCACACACGCACACGCACACACGCACACACGCACACACGCACACACGTACACACACGCGCGCGCGCGCGCACGCTCTCAGGCGATCTTTTTCCAGGACGCTATTGCAGAGAGTCTCGGAGATTTTTGTCGAATTTAAGCGAGTGTCGCATTGATTTTGTCACCGACTCTCAAATTATTCCCTCCGACGCTGTACCTACGCTGCTAGCCGACGCTGTACCTACGCTGCTAGCCGACGCTGTACCTACGCTGCTAGCCGACGCTGTACCTACGCTGCTAGCTTACGCTGTACCTACGCTGC
>NW_014584748.1:0-431 GCF_000485595.1 Priapulus caudatus
AGAGAGGGTGTGTGAAAAGTGGAGGGAAAGTGTGTGAAAAGGTGGAGGGAGGGTGTGTGAAAAGGTGAAGAGAGGGTGTGTGAAAAGTGGAGGGAAAGTGTGTGAAAAGGTGGAGGGAGGGTGTGTGAAAAGGTGCAGAGAGGGTGTGTGAAAAGTGGAGGGAAAGTGTGTGAAAAGGTGGAGGGAGGGTGTGTGAAAAGGTGAAGAGAGGGTGTGTGAAAAGTGGAGGGAAGGTGTGTGAAAAGGTAGAGGGAAGGAGTAAAAGAAGTGTGAGGAGGGGATGATAGAGATGGAAGGAGAGGATGGCAGCGGTGAAAAAGCAGGATATCACAGCTTCTTTAGTAACATCCAAACTTTCATGGACGGCTATAGTTGGCTTATCACAGATACCTGTATGGTTAGGTTTTCCCTTCCTAGTTCATGTTTACCTG
>NW_014584748.1:4244-4563 GCF_000485595.1 Priapulus caudatus
TGAGTATGAGAGGTAGTATGTAGTAGAGTAAGTATGAGAGGTAGTATGTAGTAAAGTAAGTATGAGAGGTAGTATGTAGTAGAGTAAGTATGAGAGGTAGTATGTAGTAGAGTGAGTATGAGAGGTAGTATGTAGTAGAGTGAGTATGAGAGGTAGTATGTAGTAGAGTAAGTATGAGAGGTAGTATGTAAGTAAAGTAAGTATGAGAGGTAGTATGTAGTAGAGTAAGTATGAGAGGTAGTATGTAGTAGAGTGAGTATGAGAGGTAGTATGTAGTAGAGTGAGTATGAGAGGTAGTATGTAGTAGAGTGAGTATGAG
>NW_014584749.1:0-873 GCF_000485595.1 Priapulus caudatus
GTGTGTGTGTGTGTGTGTGTGTGTGTGTGTGTGTGTGTGTGTGTGTGTGTGTGTGTGTGTGTGTGTGTGTGTGTGTGTGTGTGTGTGTGTGTGTGTGTGTGTGTGTGTGTGTGTGTGTGTGTGTGTGTGTGCGTGCGTGCGTGTGTGTGTGTGCGCGTGTGTGTGTGGGTGTGTTTTTGTCTGTCTATCTGTCTGTTTGTCTGTCTGTCTGTCCGTCCGTCCATCCATCCTTCTGCATGCGTGCGTTCGTGCGTACCTGTGTGCGCATGCGTGCATGTGCATGCGTGTGTGCGCGCCTGCCCATACGTGCAGTCGTCGTCATGCAGTCGATATGATCGCACGCGCCGCGGGTAACTGCCGATCCACATTGTTATACACATGTAGCAACATAGTATACATTGTTCACTTTTGCTAGTCATCTCTACATACTCGCCTTTCTTACTTTCATCAGGCATCTCTAAATACTCGCAATTTCTTACTTTCAGAAATGCATCTCGTTTACGTTGGAGGAGACAGTGTGGATGGCAAAAACCAGAGTCCTTGCCAGCCTGCAGAAGGTGAGTCTACGTCAACGTGCTGCTGCTGCTGCTGCTGCTGCTGCTGCTGCTGCTGCTCGCTGCTGCTGCTGCGCTGCTGCTGCTGGCTGGCTACTACTGCTACTGCTGCTGATGTGTTATAGTAATACGGTTAAGTAAGACAGACAACGCTCAAAATTTGAATTTTAATGATTCCTCGTTAGGCATTTACGTGTGCGTGATTATAGCCCAAGCTGCCGTTATGGACCGTGTGTTGGTTGTACTGAAAGTTAAGTAACGGTAAGTATATTAATTACACTGTTACATGACTATTACTCCCATTTTACTATTACTATTA
>NW_014584749.1:883-2191 GCF_000485595.1 Priapulus caudatus
AATACAACCCCTACTCTTGTTGGGTTACATTATTGGGTTCAAGGAAAGAGATGGGTTCCAGGACGCGTGATTTTTTTTCCTAGGTCAATCAAGAACATAGGGCTCTAGTGAGCGCTGCTATTGGTTGAGCTTGTTGCGTCCCTCAATGACGTCACAGTGTCGTCATATTCATAGCAGATCCAAAATCCATAACTCCAATAATCCTCAATAGCCGAGCGAGTACAGCACGCAATTCAGGGCTGAAAGGTCGGTGGATCGAGTCCCATCTGTTTTTTAATTATTTTTCTGTTTTCTGTATTTTTCTATCTTTATCCGTTTAACAATTTTTTTCCAATTAACGCAAATATTTACATGATTTATTTACAACAATTTAATAACAACAATTAATTTTTACAACAATTTAATAACAACAATTAATTTTTACAACAATTAAATTTACAACAATTTTTTATATATTTTTTCTAATAGGGTTAGGGTTAGGGATAGGGTCACAATGCAGTGAATGCACCATAAAACAGGAGTTTGAGGCACGTGATTTGTATCAACCAATTGCAGCGCTCACTAGACTAGAGCCCTATGTTCTTGATTGACCTAGGAAAAAAAATCACGCGTCCAGGACAGTGATAGGATAGGATGATGTTTATTACTGGACATGTTCTCTATCCTCGAGCCCATTATTGTATCTAATAACCTCGGTGTACACCTAATGAGTAATGGTAATGCAAAATGATGTGGCAAGGATGAGACAGTGTGCAGATCAAGGATAGTTTTGGACCCTGCAAATGTGGCCCTAGTCTAGAAGACATGTCCCACAATACTTCATGTCTATAATACAATACACAATGGGTCATGTCTTCTAGACTAGCTCCCAAATGTGTTTTCGCATATTGCTAAATGAGTGATCAATCCTAAACTAGACTTGGGCCACCATACGTTTCACAGTAAGGATGACCAAGTAGCCCTGCGGCGTATCCTTAATTACTTGTGTTGAAATATGGGCCATTACCTGGGCCACAGGCACTTGGAGCGTTTCAATAAAATATAATGCTAAATAAATACGAAATCTAATTACTACCAAAGTCTTAAAGCCGCACAATGCGCATCCAAACGCTAATTTCTCCAGTACTAGACTAGCAAATACTTCGTGGCATGCATAATCACACTACCTTATGACAAAAGAAACTCCAGTTCCTCCCATTTCACTGCGCGTTGTCTTATAAAAGGTATTTGAAAATACCTCCAATGTTGTTCAAATTCTCCGATGTTGTTGACAGTTTCCCCAAGCAACCGCGCAGCGGTGCTGCGGTA
>NW_014584749.1:4067-4562 GCF_000485595.1 Priapulus caudatus
CTACCTGTCACACCCACCCCTGTCACACCCTACCTGTCACACCCTACCTTTCACACCCTACCTTTCACACCCTACCTTTCACACCCTACCTGTCACACCCAACCCCGTCACACCCTACCTGTCACACCACACCCTACCTGTCACACCCAACCCTGTCACACCCTACCTGTCACACCCTACCTTTCACACCCTACCTTTCACACCCTACCTTTCACACCCTACCTGTCACACCCAACCCCACCATACCCTACCTGTCACACCCTACCTGTCACTCCCTACCTTTCACACCCTACCTGTCACACCCTACCTTTCACACCCTACCTGTCATACCCAACCACGCCACACCCTACCTGTCACACCCAACAACACCACACCATACCTGTCATCCCCAACCCCGTCACACCCTACCTGTCACACCCAACCCCGCCACACCATACCTGTCATACCCCACCCGTCACACCCTACCTGTCACACCCAACCCCGCCACACTATACC
>NW_014584750.1:0-3022 GCF_000485595.1 Priapulus caudatus
GGCATGGTAGATGCTTTATTGATTGCACCGCCGGCACGGTATTTATCCTGGTACGTCACGTGATCGTTCGTGACACGCCGAGCACGCTGCACATGCGCTACTCATACGCTACCCATACGCTGGCCATTCGTCGAGAACGCCAGGCACTCGTTGACCATACGCTCGGATACGCTCCCATAAGTTAATGATACGCTATACATACGTTGGACACACGTTGTGTATACGTTGTGTATACGTTCAATTCGTTGTGTATACGTTATGTATACGCCCAATCCACAAAAATCCAGATTTTTTAGGTGCCCGGGTCGACGTATGCCAGCGTATGATGGCTTTTACAAAATAATTCATACGCTCGGCATACGTTAAGGCTATACGCTCTAGTGTGACAGGGCCATAAACAAAACCGAAACCAAGACTTTCCAGACGATCGAACACACCGGAGCGCAACGTGCGTGCTTATAGGCCTTCCTGGAGGGAAAACACAACCATGTAAGTATAATCATATCAATGGTATAATTAGGGCCCATCGCTTTCATGACCCTTCGTTTTTAAATGTCTGGACCCAGCTTGTTCAACATTGTTTCAAAATTGTAGACGTCATAGTGGCAACATAGTGGATGACCACAGAACCACATGCTAGATACACATGAAATTGATAACCACGACCAGAACCCTATTAATTATAATGCAAGCTACGTGTATTATAGGGAGGGGGCACCCTATATCAGGAGGCATTCTCAGTCATTACACTGGCATGGCGGCGGCTAACCCGACCAGGCTGTGTGACCATAGATATGGTGTGACTAACGTCAATATACATATTCTAACCCTAGCAATAGGCCTACCGTTTCTTGGAGCTAGGCGGCGGCCAGCGTGTGTTTCAGATGAGGATTTGGACGGCATTTACAGGAAATTGTCGGCAATAATACTAATAGGTAAAAGCGAAACATTAAGACTTTGGTAGTAAATAGATTTCCTATCGGCTTTGGCCTGCTTTGGCTTTGAAAGAAGAAAAACGCGAGCTTGACTCAATATAACTCTCAGTGTAAACGCACGACGGTGTATATGTTCGCAGTAGTTACTCTGTGGTACTTTTCCATATAAAAAAAGCATTGCATACAGTCGACGACTGAAGGCTACCTGACGGATGCATTTTAGGAGCGTTGGTCTGAGCGTGGCATTTAGAGATATGATGAAGTTATGATTGCTCAATCCAATAATTAGACATATAAAATTCGAGAGTCATCCCTTGCCACAAAATGAATCATAAATGTTAATAATTTACAATAATTGTCAGTACAATGTTATGTTTGAGTACAATGGAAAGAAGTGTGTTAGCCATGCTTTTTCATTGCGTTTTCATCGTGCAGAATTTCCCAGCTGTATAATACCACCATTCCATTCCACCATTTCGATCACTCGGTACCCGACGGTCATGCGCGCAATGCGATTTTCATCACTCGGTTCCCGACGCTCGTGGTCACAATGCAATTTTGCATCACTCGGTACACGACGGTCGGGTATATAATACTTTCGTATAATATATCATTCGACACTATACTATTATTTGCGCTAACAAATGTTAACAAATCTCCATCGTTGAACGGCAATGGCAACCGTCACGAACAACATTATGTAACAACTAGACGATGACTAGGCCTATTTCAATGTTGTCTCACCGATGGAAAGTAATCTTTCGTGCTTTTCACTCCTCACATGGAACAACCTTACAGTTGTATGCACTACAACACAATGGCATGATATATGGATTTATGCAATATCGACGGATATCTATGAATCCGAAAGTATATACACCCTATGCATAGCTCTATGCTATATGCACTGAGATTGCACTCTGCTCGCCTATATATAGATGCTGTAACTATGACGTCATCATCGCCAAAAGTAGCACATCCGGTCCATCATGGATACGGGAAGTCGCTCGATTGCAGCTAGACTGGTACGGACCTTCACTACGCCAAGTATCCTTGCATACACTGAACTTATAGTTAGTGCAGCGTGTGGAACTCTCCACCCGCCAGCAGTCTAAGCTCAATGGCCGACTCTTGTGTATAAAAATACCTTGAAAATGCTATGTGCAAGGCCTCGTCGCGCCATCTATGGGACGCAATATGTACGAGAATAATTGCACGGCGTGAAACGGAAGAAATGCAAACTCGCTTTTCTAGAGGAAAACGAAACGCGCCGACCAGCAAACGAGCAATTACGAGCATTTCTATTAAATCTCTACCTACGTGCATAGTGAAAAGGCTTGTGGAATCGCCACAAGTGCTGAATTGAGCGATTATAGGGCTTTATCCTATACCCAGAAGGGACCAGGGTAAGCTGGTTCCAGTGGGGGCAGCGAAAATGTGTTAGATCGCCGCTAGACGGCGTTTTCGCGCTTCGCACGGATATCCGGCTGCAGATCGTCAAGAATTTCTCTAGAACCAGAAAAGGCAGAAATTGTTGTCATGGCAGTCTGTGCCCTGCATAACTTTTTGATTAGTCATGGCACTGCGTATATTGGACCAGGCTGTATTGACGAGGAAGATATACGTCACAATCTTGTGCCTGGTAGTTGGAGAAACGACGTAACCCTACCTTCATATGAGATTCGACATGGAAATCATACAGCCTGCTCTGCCAGAGAAAAGCGAGATTACTTGAAGGAGTATTTTTCTAGTAAGGAAGGATCCGTCTCGTGGCAACGAGACATGATATAAGTGTAACACATAAAACACTGTCTGCATTTGTAATCTATTTGTAAGGAAGGCACTCACAATATATTGTTATGGCCCTGTCACACATTGACGATTTAGACAGCGTATGCCGGACGTATCAAAATTTCTCTAAAACGCTGGCATACGCTGAACTATCGATGTTTTTTTCGAATTTTGGACGTATACATAGCGTATTCATAACGAGTTGGACGTATACTTAACGTATTAGTAACGTATAGATAACTTATAAGATAACTTATACCAACGAATGCTTAGCGTGTTGCCGGCGTTCACAACTT
>NW_014584750.1:3555-4562 GCF_000485595.1 Priapulus caudatus
ACCCAGTCCTCAGGCTTGACATTCTTTTTGTAATGTCAATGGCTGAAAGTGATAAATAAGAATCATAAGTAAACAGTTTACATTGCAAGTAAATTGCTATAAGTAAAGCACAAGTAATTATAGTTATATTGGCCTATGCACCTGCCGGAGAGGTTTAAATGTCAACTTATAATGCAATATACGATTGTGTTTGATTACAGTGTAATTATCTGTATATGTAATTTTTTTTTGTAATATGTAATTAGGCTATATTTTGTATTCTACATTTCTACCGTGTCTAATAAGCAATTGTTGCGTACATTTCATAATTTAGCAATTTCCTTATTTTCATTACGATTTTCCTTGGATTACCGTTCAATAATCCTATGGGTTGTTGGTCCTACGGGTCTACGTAGGCACGCCCGCAGGCACACACGCACACACACAGGCACGCACGCACACACACAGGCACGCACGCATGCGCGTATGAATCGAAGCAAGCAGCTCAGAAGGCGTAGACGCACTGTACGACTCGACTGCCCGTACAAGTGGGAGCCCATGCACGGAGTAAAACAGTGTAATAGACTGTAATAGTGTATGCCACAAGCGCGCGCTGTGACTACGCGTACGTCGTCCTATTCGACAGTACAGTACAGCTTCATTTTGCTTTGTGTTGTTTCTTGCTTTGATATTTTAAACCTGTCGGCCTTATATGTTAAATCCCCTTGTGGACCACACTGTATGAAGTGAAGCTCCATGAATTCATGCAAACGCATGAAGCAGATGTAGCTAAACTACAGCACTGACGCACCACCTGAAAAGGCTATCACAACAGGAATAGATTCAACAATAATGACCATGTATCAACCACCAGCTGCCCACTTTGTAATTCCCTAACTGCAGAAACAATATGAGGAGAGCTCAAACTGTCACATAAACAGAGAGCATCAGCTCAGAAGGTAGCTGCGGTAGATGTCTTGTGGCAGCACTCGTGGCTTTCATGTGTAGTATCTGAACTGTTACCATTA
>NW_014584751.1:0-423 GCF_000485595.1 Priapulus caudatus
GAGAGAGAGAGAGAGAGAGAGAGAGAGAGAGAGAGAGAGAGAGAGAGAGAGAGACTCATCGTTCGTCGTGTCGGCTTATGTGGTCAGCCGTGAATAAACTGACGGCAACGCTTTGCTCGCAATAATGGTCGATAATCGCTTGTGTTGTATCAACATAATGTAGTTTAAAGTCGACGGATAAATGCGTGTGTGTCTATAGATGATTGAGTGCATCGCGAGTTAAGTAAATATACGCCCTAGCTACACGCACACGTGATACGTTATATCGACAAGACTTCTCGATCTAAATACTCAACACAAAGAGCGAGAGAGAGAGAGAGAGAGAGAGAGAGAGAGAGAGAGAGAGAGAGAGAGAGAGAGAGAGAGAGAGAGAGAGAGAGAGAGAGAGAGAGAGAGAGAGAGAGAGAGAGAGAGAGAGAGAGA
>NW_014584751.1:2041-2474 GCF_000485595.1 Priapulus caudatus
CACACACACACACACACACACACACACACACACACACACACACACACCTATATAATATATGTGAGTGAGAGAGAGAGAAGGAGTGAGAGAGCGAGAGAGAGAGAGATCATAGAGAGAGAGAGAGATAGAAAGAGAGACAATGGCGCTTGCCACACACGCGCGCGCACACAATCACCTCTTTACTCTACAGCGTCCTCGCTATCACATCATCTTCATACGTAACACAGGTCGAATATCGCGATGAACTTTGTGACATTCATTGTGATTCATTGTGAGATAGACATGCCTCGTGAACACTAATCACTCTATCACGACGTACGATCTCCGTACAACTAATAGAATCGGCACAGCAACTCTTTCCTTTTCGATCGATATCACGTTCGTCAGGCATTCTAGCATCTCAGCCAAGCATCACGACCGTATATATATATAT
>NW_014584751.1:4085-4561 GCF_000485595.1 Priapulus caudatus
CTCTCTCTCTCTCTCTCTCTCTCTCTCTCTCGTCTCGCTCTCTCTCTCTCTCTCTCTCTCTCTCTCTCTCTCTCTCTCCTCCTCTCTCTCTCTCTCTCTCTCTCTTCTTTCTCTCACTGCCCCGCTATCGGCGCGGATTACTGCAGAGAGCTCACCGTTGTTTGCTCGTTAAGAGCGGTAAAGGTGAAGAACGAAGTTACTCTCCGCGGTAGTGATGATGATGATGATGATGATGATGATGATGATGATGATGATGATGATGATGATGATGATGAGCACTGGGTCACAGCAGCTAGACGGTGATTAAACGCCCTGTCACGACGCTAATATTGAGATGATATTTGATCGAGTGACACACATTACCGCCGCCGCTATACTGCTGTATGCTACAGATGCGGATCCCGTGACGCGTACTCAGTCTCATACAGTAGCCGTCTCTCTCTCTCTCTCTCTCTCTCTCTCTCTCTCTCTCTCTC
>NW_014584752.1:0-929 GCF_000485595.1 Priapulus caudatus
GACGCGAGAGAGAGAGAGAGAGAGAAGAGAGAGAGAGAGAGAGAGAGAGAGAGAGAGAAGATTGACGTTTACGAGGCGATGGCTTCGCGCGCGTGGCTTCCGTGAGTAGGTGTCGAGTGGTCATCGATCACCGACCAACCAAGCTGCCTCGTGGAGCGAAAGCAGAGAGCAGCAGCGGCGAGGGATTGATTGCGAAGCCATGTGGGGTGACACGCGCAACCACGACAGCCGTCGCCTGCTGAAGTGTCGCTAATCATGGTGACGCCGATTGCCGAGTGTCATACGCTTGTCCCTATTGTCGCCGCGTTGCGTACTTGTGTGCGTTAGCGTGTCGTAGTGCCCCGTAAAGAAGCAAGCTTGTCCCTATCCTGTCACGTTGCGTACTTGTGTGCGTTAGCGCGTGTCGTAGTGCCCCGTAAAGAAGCAAGCTTGTCCCTATCCTGTCGCGTTGCGTACTTGTGTGCGTTAGCGCGTGTCGTAGTGCCCCGTAAATATGAATATTCTTCTCCGTAGTCCACGGGAGGAGAGTAAGTTACCAAGGGGAGAGACCGGTTACAAAAGAGAAAGAGAGAGGGGGGAGAGAAGGAAGAAGAGAGAGAGGGGGAGAGAAAGCGAGACAGAGAGAGACAGAGAGTGAGGGAGAGAGAGAAAAAGAGAAAGAAAAAGAAAGCGAGAGCGAGATGTATAGAGAAAGAGAGAGAGAGAGAGAGAAAGAGAGAGAAAAAGAAAGGGAGAGAGAAAGAGAAGAGAGAGAAGAAAAAGAGAGAGAGAGCGGGGCATCGGCGCCCCGGGGGTTTTCCTGGACTCCGCCAGTCTCTCCATTCAGAGAATCTCCCCTCGAGGTCGGAGGAGGGCCCGTTCGTTGCGTCTCACGTCTAGCGATCGTCTCTGCGCTCGCGCTCGTGCTCGTTCTCTCTCTGCTTCATCCT
>NW_014584752.1:939-5498 GCF_000485595.1 Priapulus caudatus
GAAGCGATGTGCCCAGGTCCCCTCCCCCTCGTAGAATCCAGCCTCCGGTCGTAAATCGCGCGTCGACGCAGAACCCGCGATTCAGTTTTTAGGGCCGCACTCGTAACGTTTATTGACAGAATTAGAGAGAGAAGCGGGGAAGGCGAGGGGGAGGTAGAGGAGGGGAAAGAGAGAGGGGATGAGAGAAGAGCGACGAAGAGTGAGATAGAGATAGATATATATAGAGAGACTGCAGACCATACACAGAGAAGCAGAAGAGAGAGAGGAGAGCCAGAGAGAGACAGAGAGAGAGAGAGCGAGATAGAGAGAGAGAGAGCGACAAAGAGAGAGAGAGCAGCGCAGATGAGAGCAGAGAAAGAGAGAGCGAGACAAAAGAAAGAGAGAGAGAGAGAGAGAGAGAGAGAGAGAGAGAGAAAGAGAGGAGAGAGCGAGAGAAAACACGCGTGCAGGAAATATTAAGAATGCAGAGGGCCTTCCCCATGCACGGTTGTAAAGTTTCCCTACCGCTACTTGCTTTCTCTCATCCTCCCACGTCATCGTCTGAGACGGTGAAAGGATGCGGAATGATGGTTTTGATAACTGGATGAGAGAAGGAAGCATCGAGGAAAGAAGGGAACTAAATGAGGACGAATAATGATAGGCTTATATAAAGATATAAGATGAAAAGCATAGAGGTTATAAGGAAGATGAGATGAAGTAAGGGAAACGTAAGAAAAAAAGAAAGAAAGTGTGAAAGTGAGGAAGAGCAAGCGAAAAGAAAAAGGAATGAAACGAATACCTGAAGTGTTGTGTGTGAGCGCTGCTTCCCAGACGGTCTTAACATTTTAAGTGGATGGGAACGGAGGTGTACAGTTTTTTTGCTATCTGATTTGGCCGATGCGTAAACATACGGAATCAGCTATCTATATATATATATATATATATATATATATATATTATGATATAGTATTCTTTACCGGTGTTTGGGTAGTGTCATGCGTGTATGTGTGCGCGCGCGTGCGTGCGTGCAGTGCGTGTGTATGTGAGAGCGTGTGTGCCGAAGCGTCGCGATGTGTGCGTATGGATATATCGCTTACATTACTTACAAATGTTCAGTAACGCGCATCACACGATACGACGCCGGCCGTCACAACTCTTTAACCGTAAAAACACATGCGCAGCTCAGGTTCAGCGGAGCTTCCCACGTCTTTCGGCGTTCCCGTTGTGATTTCTTCCAGCCAACGCGCTAACGCCTGTGGGGATTTTCTTTTCGCTCACCTAGCGCGCATCTTGTTCGTTTAAATCGGCTTTCTGGTAATATTTAAATACCGCGCTAAACAATGTTGTTTTTTGTGGTAATAACAAATACGCAGGTCAGCCCACGTATAGTCGACGTACCTAACACGGTGTTGACAATGGCATTACAGGCCGTCTCGTTCGCTAATAACGCCAAACACTGTCTCTCAGTCGACATAGATAGAATAGCGGGACTGTTTAAAAGCAATTTCTAATCTCAAAATTGAGTCGGCGCATATATCGTTGTCTGCGTTTTCGTCCCAGAGTGCAATGCGCGGTGTTAGAATTAGCGAGAGCGAGTGGATAACGCGCGAAAAAGAGCGCGCACGATCGGCGCGAGATCGGACAGCTGGCTGCCCATCTACTGTCTCGGCTGCGGAAACGAAACAAAGCGAGATAGTATTGACAGCCGGACAGCTTTGCGCGACAACACCTTACCACGACACACACGCGGCGACGCACGCACGCACACACACACACACACACACACAGCACACACACACACACACACAGCACACGCACGCACACACACAGCACACTCACGCACACATTCGTACGCACTCACGCACGCACACACTCACCACACTCACTCACGCACGCGCGCGTGCACACACACGCACACACGCACACGCACACGCACGACGCACACGCCACACGCACAAACGCACGCACGCACGCACGCACACACACACACACACACACACACACACACACAACACGCACACGCACACGCACCACACATGTACACACACACACAACACACACACACCGCGCAGCGCACACACACACCACACACACCCACACACACCCCACACACACATACACACACACACACACAGCACACACACACACACATACACACACACACACACACACACACACACACATACACAACACATACACACACACACACACCACAACACACAGCCAGCACACACACAACACACACACACGCACACGCACACGCACACAGCACACACACAGACACACACACAGCACAACCCACACACACACACACGCACACACAGGCACACTACACACACACACACACACACACACACACACACACACACTGCCTCTAGCATGTAGAATAACATGTGTAACGAGAGAGAAGTAACCGAGACAAAGTGAGAGA
This sequence comes from Priapulus caudatus, assembly GCF_000485595.1. Lineage (NCBI taxonomy): Eukaryota > Metazoa > Priapulida > Priapulimorpha > Priapulimorphida > Priapulidae > Priapulus > Priapulus caudatus. The sequence continues at coordinate 3,350 of NW_014584752.1, forward strand.
GAAAGTGTAAATGCAGAAGAAAGAGAGCGAGAAAGAGAACGAGAAAGGGAGAAAGACGGGAGAGAGAGAGAGATAGGGGGTGTGAGAGAAAAAAAAGGCGAGAGAGTGAGACAACAGCGAGAGAGTGAGAGAAAACAAAAAGAAACTAAGAGAGAGAAAGAGAGGGGAAAGATAGAGAGAGAGAGAGAGAGAACGAGCGAGAGAGTGAGAGAACGCGAGAAAAGTTAAGAGAGAAGAAGAAAGAGCAGAGAGAGAGAGAGAGAGAGAGAGAAAAGAGAGAGAGAGAGAGAGCGAGAGAGCGAGAGCGGAGAGAGTAAGCAGACAAGCGAGAAAGAAAGTTAGAGAAAAGTTAGAGAGAGCGATAGAGACAGAGAGGGGAGTCAGAGAGAGAAGGGGAACGAGCGAAAGAGGGCGAGAGTATATAGAACGCTGCCGCATCTGCACACAATTTGTCAATCATCGCGACCGATCATAGGTGCTCATTGCAACAGCCTTGTCCCTCCCCTAACCACCACCACGACCGCCGACAAGTGAAATTGTGATAAATTGACATTTACGCGCTGGCGCCAACAATAATACCTCGCCTGTCAGGTGTGGACCGCATTGTGTGCACGCACGGTATACTCAATCAGGGCAGGTAGATTACTTATTAGCGATCAGCCATGCTTGGCGGCGATGTCTGCAACGCTCACGCTTGCCATCCCGTCATCGCATTCCGTAGCGACGCTAGCACACCTGGCGTTGACACTGCGTGGTGGTTGGCTGCCATGTAGTGTGACGTGCCCTATAGTGGGAGGTAGCCCATTAGGACCGCATCCTGGGCGACCATGCAGCATGTCATGCTGCATGTTTATTAAGTGGCACTTCGCACGTCAGAGAGTGTTTCTTTTTTATGTTAGCTGCATGCGTTCTGTTTCGGTTAAGAGCTAATAATACATTGTAATATATGTATAATACATGTATATTATGTTGTTATATATATATCATGTATAATATATATATATATATTGTTATATGTAATGTTTAATATGTTTATAATTATTTTTAATGTTAATATGTAATGTTATATGTTATATGTAATGTGTTTATGCGTGATACATAATATCAGAAGTAGATAATAGGGAATCTGTTAATAGGAAATCTTCTGATAATATATGTGTGTAGATATGCATACAGAAAGAAATATTTCTTATCTTAAATATATTTTTTATTATTAACAACGACGGATAGATTATCCCGTCTGCGCACCTACCAGCCCGTCTGCTAGAGGCACGAAGGTTGGGGGGAAAGATGTGGTTACGATCAGCGTGCCGCTGAGGTCCTTCGGTAACGGCGGTGATGTGAAATAGCAAGAAATTGTCATTATGATAATCGAAATCGGTTAGACGCAGGGGTCGTGTGTGCATGACTCTAGGGCAGGCAATCATCATGTATAATTCACTCGGCGAAAATAATGAACGAACGTCGCGGCTGTGAGTCTAGCCGACCGAGGCTCGAGCGACCGATCGCTCCCCCCCTCCCCTCCTCCTCCTCCGCTTCCTCCCCCTCCAGCTTCCTTCACACCCCCAGCGTAAAATCATTCTCATTATGAAAAAAAAATTATGAAAAAAATTGCGAATATTCTACGACGGCGATCGCTCGCCGCTAAGCATGCCGGTCCGCATCGCGTCGCCATGGTTACGACGGATACAACACGTTGTTCGCGTGGTTATCCCTCGACGGGTGTTTTTCGTTTGACGGCGGCTCGATTCGGGGGAATCGATATCGAAAAAAAATGCCGATATTCCTTTGTTCGCGCTGTAACATGTATTACATTGTTATAGCATTATAAACTTATACAACATTGTATTGTTGCAAATGAGTTGCGTTGTAACTTCGTGATTTCAATTCAACCCAGCGCTGCGGGCGAAACATCGCGTAATGCAGTATACTATCGCAACGCTACAAGAAACATGACATCTACACACACGCGTACGTACGCGCGGACGATGAACAGTGAGAATTCACAGCACTATGGCGGTGGGTGGAGGATGGGGGGGGGTGAGTCTCCCGGAGACACGCCTCGGTGACAAAAGCGTGCGAATTTGACCCCCGAGAAGTCGCGCATACACCTGAATCTCTCTACCCCCCCTCTTTCTCTCTCTCTCTC
>NW_014584753.1:0-556 GCF_000485595.1 Priapulus caudatus
ATATATATATATATATATATATATATATATATATATATATATATATACCCCGGGTATGTGCATGTTCGATGTGAAAGGATTCTTTGTATTTTGAATGCGCAAATAAACGCGCGTGTCTCTATACTGACGATGAATCCTATTGGTCCCCTCGTAACCACGTGCGCGAAAAATAACCAATCACGCCTGCATGTTTAGCCGTGATACCCACACGCGTGGCCTTTAGGGGACGAATCAAAATCATAGTATACTTGTCGAATATACAAATACAAGGGTTATCGCTGTTGAATATTTGAATATACGAGCTTTTCGAATGATGGTATACCTGAATTGAACAATGACAACACGAATGACCGCCACGAGATTCGCTATTGCCCGTCACTCTCCTTGCCAGACGCATCGCATCGATAAATCAAGAAACTCACATAACGATTAGTAGTCATTGTGCAAGCGTGACACACACACACACACACGCGCGCGCGCGCACGCACGGACGCACGCACGCACGCACGCACGCACACACGCACCCACACACGCGCTCACGCACGCACGCACGCAC
>NW_014584753.1:3564-5614 GCF_000485595.1 Priapulus caudatus
GCACATGCACGCACCAGGACACAGACAAGACAACATATATATATATTATTATATATATTATATATATATATATATAATATATACATTCGGCCTGGAAGTGAATTTCCAATCCTTCGCCGAGATTTCGAACGAACACTACAAACATGTCGCAGAAAAATAGCGACACTTTTCATTTTTTGCTGACAATAATAAAATTCTCTCGTTTTCGCCCGACGCCGAGTCATTGTTCTCGGTTTTCGTGAGTGAGACTATGAGAGTAAGAGTCGGATATAAGGAATAGTGTCCTTCGCTCCTCAGCTCTAAATCGCGCGTGTATTTCCAGATAGCGCCCAGCTGATTGAAATGGTTGAGCTTGATGTGAGGGCGCGTAGATGGCGCGCTGCCGGTCATCGTGCAACGTTGGTCTCTCTGACCGTGTTTGACTTGGTAACCATAGTCCTTAGAATTTTCAGTCTCTGTCTGTGTCTCTTCATCTTCTCTTCTCTCTGTTCCTCTCAGTGTGTGTATAGATCGTGTGTCGACTGAAGCTGTCGGCGGTGTGTGCAGGCTGGACAGCACGTTGTGTGTTGTGTTGTGTGCGTGTGTGTGTGTTGTTTGTGTGCGCTGTGTGCGCGCGCCGGCGCGTTTGTGTGTAGTTGTGTGTGTATGTGCGTGCATCCGTTAAGTGTGCATATATCATATAATATTATTATATATATGTGCATGTGAGTGTGAAGCGTGTGCATGTGTCTGACAGTGTGCGTGTGCTACGTGTGATTCGGGTGTTGGCGCTTTGTGCATGCGTAAAATCTGATATAAAATATTCACTTCGCTCTCAGAATCGCAACGACGATTCGCCCGAATCCCAGCTATGCTTAATGTATGGGCGATATGGCGCTGCAAACGTTGGTCAGACGTTGACTGGGCAATAGAATTTCCTTCGGCCGTTTTTATCGTTTCGACTAAGCCGGGCAGGCTGACAGCAGGTCGCTGCATGGGTAAATCTTGATATTAAAAATATTCACTTCTGCCTCTCAGCATCGCGCGACGATCTCCCCGAATCCCAGCTATGCTAATGTATGCGCGATGATGTCGCGTTGCAACGATTCGGTCGGACTTGACCGGGCAAAAAAAAACGTGTGCGTGTGGGTGCGCGTTGCTGTAGACGCGTTGATGTAACAAAAAAATTAGAATTTGCCTTCGGCCGTTTATATACGTTTCGACTGAGACGTGTGCGTGTGCGCGCGCGTGTGTGTGTATGTGTGTGCGCGCGTGTGTGCATGTGTGTGTGTGTGCACTGTGTGTGTGTGTGTGTGTGTGTGTGTGTGTGTGTGTGTGCGTGCGCGCGCGTCGTGTGTGTGTATGTACTATACTGATAGAAAATTGCTCGTTGCGTTCTTGTGTCGATGCCGATGAACAATAGACCAACACGATTCTGCTCGCATTATTCGTTGTGCGCGTTCATTAATTACTATCGTTGTCAGGTTGATGGCATTTTGACGTATTCAACCAGCCACAATATGATCGTTTAAGAGAGTACGCAGCCATGTTTGCCGGCTGCCCCTTCCCTCCCTCTAACACAATAACCAGTTATCAGCGAGAGGTACTGTTCAATCTACTCTCTTCATGAAGAGAGTGGACATGAATCTTTTGTTGTCACGATTCGACGCACAAGAGCTCGTTGAGTATTGATATATATATATATATATATATATATATATATATATGTATATATATATATATATATGCGACATCGCGCAGTCTCGCCATGCGTAAAATGCACTCGCCCTGCTCCGTAGTTAGACTTTAAAAGCGCATATAAATCAGTTTTCCTGCTAGCGAGCAAATTGCAGCGAATGAGCCACTGGTGGGTTTTGAAAGTACTCTGTAAAGTAGAGACACACGCGTTCACGCACGCGCACCCACACGCACACGCACACGCACACACGCGGATACACGTACACACGAACACTGTCAGACACATGCACACGCTCACACACACCTGCATATATATATATATATGCACACTAACGGATGCACGCACATACACACACATACACACACGCGCGCT
>NW_014584754.1:0-3081 GCF_000485595.1 Priapulus caudatus
GTGATGTGCATGATTGATTTGCATGCGGGCATGATGTTGCATGATTGTAGTGCATGATGCTGCATGATTGACGTGCCATGATGTTCATGATTGATTTTCATGATGTGCATGATGTGCATGATTGTATGTGCATATGTGGCAATGATTGATGTGGCATATGTCCATGATTGATTTTGCTTAATGTGGCATGACGTGCATGATTGTAAGTGCATTGATGTGCAATGATTTGGGCAATGATGTGCATGATTGTAGTGCAAATGATGTTGCCATGATTTTTGTGTGCATGATGTGCAAGATGATTTGAATTTGCCATGATGTGATATGATGTGCCATGAATTGTATGTTCATAATAATGCATGATTGATGTGCATGGATGTGCATGAATGTGCATGATTGGTGTGCATGATGTCATGGATGCTGCATGATTGATTTGCATAATGTGCATGATTGTAGTGCATGATTGTGCATGATTGATGTGGCCTGATTGTGGCATGATTGATTTGCATGATGTGGCATCTGGCCATGATTGTGTGCATGATGTGCATGATTTGATTTGCATTGATGTGGCATGATCTGTAGTGGCATGATGTGCATGATTGAATGTGGCATCGATGTGCATGATTGATATGCAATGATGTCGGGCATGATTGATTTGCATAATTTGGCATGATGTGCATGATTGTAGTGCATGATGTGGCATGAATTGATTTGGCATAATGTGCATGATTGATTTCCATGATTTGCATGATGTGCTATGATGTAGCTGCATATAGTGCATGATTGTAGTGCATGATGTCCATGATTGATGTGGCATGATGTGCAATTGATTGATTTGCATGATGTGGCATGAATTGTGAGTGCAATGAGTGATGATTGATCGGTGGCATGCTGTGCATGATTGGTTTGCATGATGTGCATGATGTGCTATGATGTGGGCTCGATTTGTAGTGACATGAATGTGCATGATTGATTTGCATCATTGTCTGCAATGATGTCATGATTGTAGTGGCATGATGTGCATGATTGATGTGCATGATGTGACATGATTGATTTGCATGATGGGCATGATGTGCATGATTGTAGTGCATGAATGGGTGGCATGATTGATGTGCAATGATGTTCATGATTGATTTGCATGATGTGCATGATGTGGCATGATTGTAGTGGCATGATGTGCTATGCATTGATGTGGCATGATTCCATGATTGATTTGCCTTTAATGGCGCATGACGTGCATGATTGTAAGTGCATGATGTCATGATTTGCATGCATGCTGCATGATTGTAGTGCATGATGTGCATGATTGGTGTGCATGATGTGGCATGATTGGATTTTGCAAATGATGTGCATTATGATGTTCAATGATTGTAGTTCATGATATGCATGATTGATGTGGCCATGAATGTGCATGTATGGTGCATGATTGGTGTGCCATGTAATGTGGGCATGATGATCGCTGGCCATGATGTGCATGATTGATTTGCATAATGTGCATGCATTGGTATGCATGACGTGGCGCATGATTGATGTGGCCCTGATGTGCATGATTGATTTGGCATGATGTGCATGGATGTGCATGATGGCAATGATTGTAGTGGCATGATGTGCATGATTGATTTGCATGATGTCATAATAGGTAGTGCATGATGTTGGCAGTGATTGATGTGGCATGATTGTGCATGATTGATATGCATGATGTGTGCATGATTGACTTGCATAATGTGCATGATGTTGGCATGATTTAGTCATGATTGTGCATGATTGATCTTTGCATAATGTGCATGGATTGATTCCATGATGTGGCATGATGTTGCATAGATCGTAGTGCATGATGTGCATTGATTTGATGTGCATGATGTGGCTTAATTGATTTGCGGCATGATGTGCCATGATGGTGGGGCATAGATTGTATGGTGCATGAGTGTACATGATTTGAGTGTGCATGATGTACATGATTGATGTGCATGATGTGTGTGCATGATTGATTTGCATAATGTGCATGATTGTAGTGCATGATGTGCATGATTGATGTGCATGATGTGCATGATTGATTTGCAATGATTGCATGATTGAATGTGGCATAAGTGGCATAGATGTGCATGGATGTGGCATGATTGTAAGTGCATAATATGCATGATTGATAGTGTCATGATGTGCATGAATTGATTTGCATGATGTGGCATGCTGTGCGGCATGATTGTTAGTGCAATGATGTGCATGTTGATGTGCACTGATGTGCATGACATTTTGGGTTGCATGAATTGTGCAATGATGTGCATGACTTGTTAGTGCATGATGGTGCATAATTGATTGGCATGATTGCATTTGCAATAGATGTGCATGATTGATATGCATGATGTGCATGATTGATGTGCATGATGTGCATGATTGATTTGCATGATCGTGGGCATATGTGCATGATTTTGTAAGTGCATGTGTGGCATGATTGATGCTGCATGAATGTGCATGATTGATTTGCATGAGTCGCATGATTGTAGTGCATGATGTGCATGATTGATGTGCATGATGTGCATGATTGATTTGCATGATGTGCATGATTGATGTGCATAATGTGCATGATGTGCATGATGTGCATGGTTGTAGTGCATGATATGCATGATTGATGTGCATGATTGATTTGCATGATGTGCATGATGTGCATGATTGTAGTGCATGATGTGCATGATTGATGTGCATGATGTGCATGATTGGTTTGCATGATGTGCATGATGTGCATGATTGTAGTGCATGATGTGCATAATTGATGTGCATGATTGATTTGCATAATGTGCATGATTGTAGTGCATGATGTGCATGATTGATCATGCACATGCAAATCAATCAGCACATCATGCACATCATACAATCATTCATACACAGTGCATGATGTGCATGATGATGTGCATGATTGATTTGCATGATGTGCATGATTGATGTGATCATGCACTACAATCATGCACATCATGCACATTATGCAAATCAATCATGCACATCATGCACATCATGCACTGATTGATGTGCATGATTAGTCATGCACATTTTCATGCACATTGTGCATGATTGTAGTGCATGATGTGCATG
>NW_014584754.1:4247-4556 GCF_000485595.1 Priapulus caudatus
GTGCATGATGTGCATGATTGGTTTGCATGATGTGCATGATGCGCATGATGTGCATGATTGTAGTGATGTTCATGATTGATTTGCATAATGTGCATGATGTGCATGATTGTAGTGCATGATATGCATGATTGATGTGCATGATGTGCATGATTGATGTGCATTATGTGCTTGATTGATTTGCATAATCTGCATGATTGTAGTGCATGATGTGCATGATGTGCATGATTGATTTGCATGATGTGCATGATTGTAGTGCATGATTGATGTGCATGATGTGCATGATTGATTTGCATGATGTGCATGATGTGC
>NW_014584754.1:7450-11557 GCF_000485595.1 Priapulus caudatus
GCATGATTCATGCACATCATGCACTACTCATGCACATCAATTGTGCATGATTGATGTGCATGATGTGCATGATTGATTTGCACGCACTACAATCATGCACATCATGCACATTATGCAAATCAATCATGCACATCATGCACATCAATCATGCACATCATGCACATCAATCATGCACATCATGCACTACAATCATGCACATCATGCAAATCAATCATGCACATCATACACACATGATTGATGTGCATGATGTGCGTGATTGATTTGCAGATGTGCATGATGTGCATGATTGATGCATGATGTGCATGATTGTAGTGCATGATGTGCATGATTGATGTGCATGATGTGCATGATTGATATGCATGATGTGCATGATTGATTTGCATAATGTGCATGATGTGCATGATTGTAGTGCATGATGTGCATGATTGATTTGCATAATGTGCATGATTGTAGTGCATGATGTGCATGATTGATGTGCATGAGGTGCATGATTGATTTGCATGATGTGCATGATGTGCATGATTGTAGTGCATGATGGGCATGATTGATGTGCACATCATGCATGNATGCCCCACTTATGCCAACATCAACCTCATGCACCCATCATGACACCAATTCATGCCCAACATCATGCAACATTATGCACATCAGCCCACAGTCCAACTTCATGCATATCATGCACTACAATCAAGCACATCAAATGCACAATTCCTGCAAAGTCAATCCATGCCCCACATCATGCACATCAATCATGCAGCATCATGCCACTACAATCATGCACATCATGCCAAATCAATCATTGCACATTCCATGCACATCAATCATGCCACACCATACACCTTACAAGTTCGATGCCCACATCCCCATGCACATCATGCAAATCAATCATGCACATCATGCCACATCAATCATGCACACTCATGCACATTATGCAAACTTTCCAATCATGCCACATCAATTCCCGGCACATCATGCCACTAGCAATCAATGCCACATCATGCAAACAATATCACATCCATGGCCACATCAATCATGCCACTCATCCATTGCACTACAATTCCAGTGCCACATCATGCCAAATCCAATCATGACGAGCATTCATGCACATCATGCCACTAAATTCATGCCCACATCGATGCCCACAATTTCATGCACTATAAATCCCATGCCCACATCATGACACATTATGCAAATTCATATCATGCGACATCATGCCAAACATTCCAATCCCATGCACATCATGGCACGATCAATCATGCCCATATCATGCACGTACCAATCATGACATCATGCCACATCATGGCAAATCAATCAGCCAATCATGCCCAACATCAATCACGCACTTCATGCCGACTACAATCATGCACATTATGGCAAATCCAATCATGCACACATGCCACATCAATCATGCTACATCATGCACATCAATCATGCACATCATGGCCACTACAAGCATGCACAATCATGCCACATCATGGCAAATCAATCAAGCACATCATGACATCAATGCATGCCACATCATGCACACTACAATCATAGAACATCATGCACAGTCAGCAAAGTCAATCGATGCACATCATACACTTCAATCAGCCCACATCATGACATTATGCCAAAATCAATCATGCACATCAGCACATACAATCATGCCACCATTTGCACATTATGCAAATCTCAATCATGCATATCATGCATACCTACAAATGCATCGCCACGTCATCAGGCCACATCAATCATTGCCCACATTCATGCCGACCTGAACATGCCAAAATCAATCATGCACACCATGCACATCAATCATGCCACATCATGCACTACAATCATGAACATCATGAGCACATCATGCAAAAATCAATCATGCACATCATGCACTTCAATCATGCCACATCGCATGCCACCATTATGCAAATCAATCATTGCCACATCATGTCACTACATCATGCACATCATGCACATTATGCCCAAATCAGATCATTGCATATTCATGCATATAAACTCATGCCACTGTCCATCAGCACAATCAACATGCACATCATGCAACAACTATGCAACCATCAATCATGCACACCATGCAGCATCAATCATGCACATCATGCCACATCATGCACATTATGCAAATCAATCAATGCACGATCATGCACATCAATCTATACAACATCATGCACATCTTTATCTCTATATTAATCATGCACATCATGCAAAGCAATCATGCCACATCTATCTACTCTATTATATTCATGCACATCTTGCACTACCCCAAATCGGATGCACGAATCATGCACTACAAGCAATGCCAATCATGTTACAGTTATGCCCACGATCAATCATTGCACATCACTGCAATCCATGCACTACCAATCATTGCCACACTCATGCACATCATGTTTCTCTAATTATATCATGCACATCATCGCCATCTACCCAATCATGCATATCATGGACATCCATGCACACATGCACTACAATCATCACATCATGCCACATTATGCAAAATCAATCATCACATCCAATGCACACCAATCATGCACATCATGTCTATCTTATTTATGCCAACATTCATGCACCATGCCCAATCCATTGCATATCATGCACTCTACAATCATCGCCACATTCATGCACATCCTGCAAATCACTCATGCACTCTATGCGCACGATGCAATTCCATGCCACATCATGCCACTACAATCATTGCCACATCATGCAAATCCAATGCATGCACAACATGCACATCAATCATGCCACACGAATACACTAACAGATCATGCACATCATGCACATTCATGCAAATCCCAATCATGCACATCACTGCACATCAATCAATGCACAATCCATTAGCCCCACATCAATGCCCTAAATCCCCAATCACGCACATCCATGCCACAGCAATCATGCCACATCATGTGCAAATCAATCATGCACATCATTGCCCACATCCCAATCATGCACATCACGCACTACAATCATGCCAACATCATGCACATTATGGCAATATCAATCATGCGCCACATCCATGCCACACAATCATGCACACATGCACATCAATCATGCCATCACTGCACTACAAATCATAGCACCACTCCATGCCAAATCACATCATACACATCATGCAAATCAATCATGCACATCATGCACATCAATCATGCACATCATGCACTACAATCATGCACATTATGCAAATCAATCATGCACATCATGCACATCAATCATGTACATCACGCACATCATGCACATCATGCACATCATGCAAATCAATCAAGCACATCATGCACACATGATGAGTGCATGATTTATGTAGTGATCATGCACATCATGCACTACAATCATGCACATCTGATGTATGATTGATGTGCATGATGTGCATGATTGATTTGCATGATGTGCATGATTGTAGTGCATGATGTGCATGATTGATGATTGATGTGCATGATGTGCATGATTGATTTGCATAATGTGCATGATTGTAGTGCATGATGTGCATGATTGATGTGCATGATGTGCATGATTGATTTGCATGATGTGCATGATGTGCATGATGTGCATGATTGTAGTGCTGCACATCATGCACACCAATCATGCACATCATGCATGTGCATGATGTGCATGATTGATTTGCATGATGTGCATATGATGTGCATGATTGTAGTTCATGATATGCATGATTGATGTGCATGATGTTGATTTGCTTAATGTGCATGACGTGCATGATTGTAGTGCATGATGTGCATGATTTGCATGATGTGCATGATTGTAGTGCATGATGTGCATGATTGGTCATGCAAATCAATCATGCACATCATGCACATCAATCATGCACATCATGCACTACAATCATGCACATCATGCACATTATGCAAATCAATCATGCACATCATGCACGTTATGCAAATCAATCATGCACATCATGCACATCAATCATGCACATCATGCACATTAATCATGCACATCATGGATGTGCATGATGTGCATGATTGTATTGCTTTATATGCATGATTGATGTACATGGTGTGCATGATTGATGTGCATGATGTGCATGACTGATTTGCATAAAGTGATGCAAATCAATCATGCACATCATGCACATCAATTATGCACATCATGCACTATAAA
>NW_014584755.1:0-1295 GCF_000485595.1 Priapulus caudatus
TACGTTTAATAAAATCGTGTCTATAAGTTAATCTCTTCATTAAGATGTCGTAGTTAAACCTCCCTGTGTAGATATCACAGTTTACCTGTCGTATAACGGCACTACAGACACGACTGCTTTTAACGGTATCATAATGTTATACGTCAGTACAACAACATGGTATAGCTCTTAACGCTGCATGTAACGGTATCGTAATGTTATACGTCAGTACAACAACATGGTAGCTCTGAACGCTGCATGTAACGGTATCATAATGTGAATTCACTATAACAACATGGAAGCTCTTAACGCTGCATGTAACGGTATCATAATGTTACACGTCACTACAACAACATGGAAGCTCTTAACGCTGCATGTAACGGTATCATAATGTTACACGTCACTACAACAACATGGTAGCTCTGAACGCTGCATGTAACGGTATCATAATGTTATACGTCACTACAACAACATGGAAGCTCTGAACGCTGCATGTAACGGTATCATAATGTTATACGTCACTATAACAACATGGAAGCTCTGAACGCTGCATGTAACGGTATTATAATGTTATACGTCAGTACAACAGCACGGTAGCTCTGAACGCTGCATCTGCATGTAACGGTATGGTAATGCTATATTTCTTTAACAATGTCGTACACGCAGCAATAACTTGCATCTTACGACATCGTAACATGAACTACTTAAATGAAGAAATCATGAATAGATCGAACATAGAAACATGGTCATAATCAAATCACGAATCGATCAATTCAATAATACAATCGTGAATTAGGATCGTGAAAAGCAAATCTTCAATCGTGACCAAAATAAAAATCACGAACACGGATAGATTGTAACACTCTAACAATCACAACTGAACGATTACAAATTCGATATCAAATGAGAAAAAACGAGATAAATAAACACGAATCGCGAATTTCGAACCTCGAAGTAAATTTGCATCGAAACCTATCCACGCACCGCGATCTCACCATACCTTACACAACTGACCTGTATGTCGGTAGACTCTCGGTGTGTGTTTCTCTCACTGGGAAGATGTATATAAGGAGAGCGATCGGCTGCAGAAAGCAACATCGATAGAACAGCGCCGAACTGAAAGAGTGATCAGCGGTGTCCTTCACGCCGCAGCAGCATCAGCAGCAGCAGCAGCATCAGCAGCAGCAGCAGCAGCAGCAGCAGCAGCGGCAGGGGGTGCAGGCAGGAGGGGTGGGTAGTGGTGGTAGGTAGGTGGGGGGAGGGGAGGGGGGTAGATGCACCCCTCTGAGCTTACCCACCGATGGCGTGCGCGATAC
>NW_014584755.1:2295-4203 GCF_000485595.1 Priapulus caudatus
TCGCCGTCGTGTGTGTGTGTGTGTGTGTGTGTGTGTGTGTGTGTGTGTGTGTGCGTGCGTGCGTGCGTGCGTGCGTGCGTGTGTGTGCTCAGCGTGTGTCTGTGGTCAACAGAGGTCGCGCAAATCACATGAGCTTCAGCCATCGTCAACGTCTACCGTCGTACGCAAGGACGATGTAACACCGACGGGCGTGACGTCAGCGCCGATAGATGTACCACGTGACGTGTGGACGCAGAGGTGCCCGCGCGAAGAATGCCAAAATACGTCGCGAATTTCTTTTGAGGAAGGGAAATTATTATATAAAAAACGTAGGAAATTAAATACAACAGAGATAAAAGATGAGGAATTGCCGCGGCTTAAATCCGGCGTTTGTCGCTCCCCCTATCGTCGCTATTCCAGAATTCCAGACACAGATAGTGAGAGCCTGCGTGTGAGATTTTGGCTCATGTGGAGCCAGAAGTGTTCGCACATGATTCATTCTGCGGCCGTGAGGATATGATATTTGTGCGCGGGGATTTTGTGATGTCGCCATGCGTAGAACATAGCCGAGGACTCGTAATCGTAGTGCGATCTTTATCCACACAATTGATATATTTTTGCGTTGGTGTGTGTGCACGCATGGGTTCGAGCAGCCTCTCTCAATAACTAAACCAGTCTCGTTACCATTGATATTGTCATCAACGTATGTGTGTGTGTGTGTGTGTGTGTGTGTGTGTGTGTGTCTGTGTGTGTGTGTGTGTGTGTTGTGTGTGTGTGTGTGTCGTGTGTGTGTGTCGTGTGTGTGTGTGTGTGTGTGTGCTGTGTGGTCGTGCGTACGTGTGCGTGTGTGTGCATGCGCGCGTGCGTACGTGTGCGTGCTTGTGTGTGTGTGTGTGCATGCGCGCGTGCGTACGTGTGTGTGCATGCGTGCGTGCTTGTGTGCGTGCGTGCTTGTGTGCGTGCGTGCATTCCTCCTACGCTGGCGTCCATTGTTTACTACGTCGCAACCTCTCTCGTTTGTTTGCATAAGCGCGGCGTGGGTACGGGGGGGGGGGGCGGGGGCGGGGCGGACGAGTGAATGAATGCAGACGATCCTGACCTCCTGCTCTCTAGCACGCTTCATTATTCCGCCACGGGGCGGCGCGGCGGCTCGTCTGATCTGTCTAGACCTTTCTGCTCCGAACACTCACTGTCTGGCGGGTTGCCAAATATCTACGCGTGCATGGCCAAGAATGCGCCCCCCCCCACTCAGATTGGATGATGTCACCCCGTGTGAAAATTGCGATCGTTTTACGAGGTTTAAACGAGGAACTCGGACGAAAAGGCCCGCGGGCAAGAGGACAAATTATTTACAGCTTTCTTATTTGTTGTGAATCGCAATAGGTATTTTAGGTGATTTTACGATCGTAGAGGGGGAGGGAAAGTGACACACAGAGAAAGAGAGGGGAAAAGGAAAGAGAGAGGCAGAGAGAGGGAAAGAAGGGAGAGAGGGAGGGAATGGGAATGAGAGAGATGCAGGGAGGCAGACAGAGATGGGGTGGAGACAGGTAGACTGAGTGGGGAGAGATAAGGACAGAGGCAGAGCGAGAGGGGGAGAGAAGCAGACAGAGGGAGAGAGCAAGAGAGAGGAAGAGATGCAGATCAAGAGAGAAGGAGAAAGGGAGAGAAAAAGAGAGGGAGCGAGAGGCAGGCATAGGGGGGAAGAGAGAACGAGAGAGGGAGAGAGAGGGAGAGAGCGAGTGAGACAGACAGAGAGAGGGGGAACGAAGAGAGGGAGAGAGCCAGATAGAGAGAGAGAGAGAGAGAAGGAGAGAGGGAGAGAGAAAAAACGGGAGAGGGGCAGACAGAGAGAGAGAGAGAGAGAGAGAGAGAGAGAGAGAAAGAGAGAGAAAGCGAGAGAGAAAGCGAGAGAAAGCGCGCGCGAGAGAG
>NW_014584755.1:4213-4556 GCF_000485595.1 Priapulus caudatus
ATGTTCATTCATTCATCGCTCCCCCGCGCACTCTACACGCTCATGGCCATGTCGTGTACACGTCACACTGACAGCTCGAGAATGAATAACAAAGATGGATGCGTCGTGTTCAGCCTTAATCCCCCGTGACACGTGCGACACAGTTAGCAAAGAAACTATTTAGAAGAGCTATTTTAGTGTTTGTTCAGTTCAGAGAGCTGACAGATTAGCAAGCGTCTGGCATGTTAATTAGTATTCATATCATTGCGGCGATTAATTGCGCTTATTTAAATTAACGACATACTCTCTCGTTCGTCTTCTGCGCCGTCTTTTGTAGCAGATTATTGAACCAGTAATCTCTCTC
>NW_014584756.1:0-635 GCF_000485595.1 Priapulus caudatus
ATATAATGGGGTGCGTGCGCGTGCGTGCGTGTGTGTGTGCGTGTGCGTACGTCCGTGTATGCTGAGCGTGCGTGCGTGCGTGCGTATGTGTATATCTATCAGTCCTTCTGTTGTATATGCATATATATATATATGTTAGATCTTACGTCACGACGTCTGCTGTAACATCACGACGTCTGCTGTGACGTGTTGTTGCCGTGACGTCACCCTCACACATACAAGATGCTTCGCACACATAAACCACGCCCATACATACAGTATAGCGTTATAAAACCACACCGCCTCTATAGTTGCTAAACGCGCTAGTTGTCAGGGTTGCCCCGCAGGTAAAACTACAGCGTATTTTAACGCGTAGCCAGTGTGTCATCATGGTATTCTAAGTGGCACAATGAGTCCGCTGTAGGTAGAATGTTGATCTACTCTCAGATATACCCGCTGAATATACCCGCGTGCATGATCTCTGTTTAGAGACAAGGTTTGGAGTGTGGGTGCAGTGCTGTGAGTAAGTGACAGAGGCATGATGGATCCGCCGCTTCTATGTATAGAGAGAGAGAGAGAGAGAGAGAGAGAGAGAGAGAGAGGAGAGAGAGAGAGAGAGAGAGAGAGAGAGAGAGAGAGAGAGAGAGAGAGAGAGA
>NW_014584756.1:1801-2104 GCF_000485595.1 Priapulus caudatus
GACAAGCATGGGTGTGTGTGTCGCCATGTCATCGTGTCATACATCAGCTCCTGTGGCAAGCATGGGTGCGTGTGTCACCATGTCATCGTGTCACACATCAGCTCCTGTGACAAGCATGGGTGTGTGTGTCGCCATGTCATCGTGTCATACATCAGCTCCTGTGGCAAGCATGGGTGCGTGTGTCACCATGTCATCGTGTCACACATCAGCTCCTGTGACAAGCATGGGTGCGTGTGTCGCCATGTCATCGTGTCACACATCAGCTCCTGTGGCAAGCATGGGTGCGTGTGTCGCCATGTCATC
>NW_014584756.1:4008-4417 GCF_000485595.1 Priapulus caudatus
TCCTGTGGCAAGCATGGGTGCGTGTGTCACCATGTCATCGTGTCATACATCAGCTCCTGTGACAAGCATGGGTGCGTGTGTCATCATGTCATCGTGTCACACATCAGCTCCTGTGGCAAGCATGGGTGCGTGTGTCACCATGTCATCGTGTCACACATCAGCTCCTGTGACAAGCATGGGTGCGTGTGTCACCATGTCATCGTGTCATACATCAGCTCCTGTGGCAAGCATGGGTGCGTGTGTCACCATGTCATCGTGTCACACATCAGCTCCTGTGACAAGCATGGGTGCGTGTGTCATCATGTCATCGTGTCACACATCAGCTCCTGTGGCAAGCATGGGTGCGTGTGTCACCATGTTACAACGTGTTACCGCTGCTGCTGTGACAGACACGGGTCGCACCGTGTCA
>NW_014584756.1:5669-6355 GCF_000485595.1 Priapulus caudatus
TCCGATCTGGTAGATTATATACAGCTCTGATTATACAGGGTAGCGTATACACAGCTCTGACTATACAGGGTAGAGTATACACAGCTCTGATTATACAGGGTAGATTATACACAGCTCTGACTATACAGGGTAGATTATATACACAGCTCTGACTATACAGGGTAGAGTATGGACAGCTCTGATTATACAGGGTAGAGTATATACACAACTCTGACTATACAGGGTAGAGTATATACAGCTCTGACTATACAGGGTAGAGTATATACAGCTCTGACTATACAGGGTAGAGTATACACAGCTCTGACTATACGTACAGGGTAGAGTATATACACAGCTCTGACTATACAGGGTAGAGTATATACACAGCTCTGCAGAGCTGTGTATACTACTATACAGGGTAGAGTATAGACAACTCTGACTATACAGGGTAGAGTATACACAGCTCTGACTATACAGGGTAGATTATACACAGCTCTGACTATACAGGGTAGATTATATACAGCTCTGACTATACAGGGTAGCGTATACACAGCTCTGACTATACAGGGTAGATTATACACAGCTCTGACTATACAGGGTAGAGTATAGACAGCTCTGACTATACAGGGTAGAGTATACACAGCTCTGACTATACAGGGTAGAGTATACACAGCTCTGACTATACAGGGTAGAGTATAGACAGTCTG
>NW_014584756.1:10410-10755 GCF_000485595.1 Priapulus caudatus
CACACACACACACACACACACACACACACACACACACACACACACACACACACACACACACACACACACACGACACACACGACATACACTATAAACTCTCTAATCACTACGTGGCCATATAATAATGTATAAAATTGAGGGGCTGCATGCGGTCACGTCGTCACGTTTACTGAAACTGTGCGTAAAACAGCACAAGCGCATTAATTCGGCAATGCTGCGTTTTAGTTACTTCCCACGCCATTTCGCTAACTGCCTAAAACAATTCTAATGGTGATTACAGCTGCTGACATTTCGTCACATGCATATACTGTACATGCATGTATGCTCTCTCTTCTTTTCTCTCTC
>NW_014584756.1:12516-13201 GCF_000485595.1 Priapulus caudatus
ATATATATATATATATATTTCTCCCTATAGTATACATACATACACGTGCGCTGCTTGTATATGCCTATCATGCCGTCGCCGCGTCACACGCTACGTGCGTACGTGATCGACAACTAGTTGTTTACGTGGATTCTGACGTCGGCCATTTGTTTACGTAGATTCTGACGTCAGCACAGGTCATTATTCGACACGGTTGAAATTAGTCTTGGATAATGCTTCACCAACTGCCCTACGGGTGCTGCCCCCCCCCCCGCAACTCTCCGTATCAGACGGACGAATTTAAATCAAACGAAAAAAGTTTCGCAATTTTACGAAAACGAACCACGCCGCTCCGACAACGTAGCAACGTGCAGCTCCGCTACGTTGGCACTCTGCCAACTGGATGACGTCATCGAGTTACGATGCGAGGTAAAGGTCAGTCGGCGGCAGTTGGCTCGCATCGCTGCGTCTGTTCCACTTGGCGGCCGATTGTTTATGCTCTTACCAGGTCGCGAACAAAAGAGCAGCGAGGCGGGGATTGTTGTTCAGTTCGCTAGCGGTAAACTAACGGGTCGCAGAAATCCTGCCTCGCTAATGGCTTCAGATGCCGTAAAAACGCTTGCAAAAGTCCGCGAGCTGTTTACAGCGAAACTCTCTCTCTCTCTCTCTCTCTCTCTCTCTCTCTCTCTCTCTCTCTCTCTCTCTC
>NW_014584757.1:0-752 GCF_000485595.1 Priapulus caudatus
TATAGTATATATATATATATATATATATATATATATATATATATTCATATGAAGACATTACCGACATTACCGGCACATCTTTAGTAAGTAATAGGTGTAAAGATTGGGTAGACAGGGAGCAGGAACCAACGAGAGCGACCTCCCACTAGCTACTGCTGATGCTAGTCTCATGCGATGCCGAAAACAACATTTGCATCTCAATCGCGAACGGCAACATCAAAAGTCTCCGATTAATAGATAAAATTCTTCGCCGCAACCAAGCCCGCGCGCGACTGGCGTCTGTTATTAGAGCTACCAGCCTCGACGTACCTCTCCTATTATGCGAGTTCAAAAATGTACGACTAAAGGAGAAGGCGAGAATGAGAGCTAAAGTAGTCGTCGATGGATTTCATATCTCGTATGCTAGACACAGTACCATGGCGACGCACGCATGCGAGCGTGGACAGGCTCGTAATGCTGAGGAGTATATTATATATATATTCGGCTCACGTAGGTCGGCATGAGAATGCTTTACACTCAATTAGACAGGTAAAAACAGATAATATATTGTTTAGCAATACACGAGTGTCTCGGCTGCAATGTGTACGCGCTCGCGACTGTATATACAGGATAGATAGAGATAAAGAGAGAGAGGGAGAGCGCGCGAAAAGGAGAGAGAGAGAGAGAGAGAGAGAGAGAGAGAGCGAGAGAGTGCGTGAGAGAGAGGGAGAGAGAGAGAGAGAGAGAGAGAGAGAGAGAGAGAGAGAGAGAGA
>NW_014584757.1:2034-2579 GCF_000485595.1 Priapulus caudatus
CAGGTACAGGTGTGTGTGTACGGTAGATACAGGTGTGTATGTACGGTAGGTACAGGTGTGTATGTACGGTAGATACAGGTGTGTATGTACGGCAGATACAGGTGTGTACGTACGGTAGATACAGGTGTGTGTGTACGGTAGATACATGTGTATATGTACGGTAGATACAGGTGTATATGTACGGTAGATACAGGTGCGTATGTACGGTAGATACAGGTGTGTGTGTACGGTAGATACAGGTGTATATGTACGGCAGATACAGGTGTGTATGTACGGTAGATATACAGGTGTGTGTGTACGGTAGATACAGGTGTATATGTACGGTAGATACAGGTGTATATGTACGGTAGATACAGGTGTGTATGTACGGTAGATACAGGTGTGTATGTACGGTAGATACATGTGTATATGTACGGTAGATACAGGTGTATATGTACGGTAGATACAGGTGTGTATGTACGGTAGATACAGGTGTGTACTACCGTACATATACACCTGTATCTACCGTACAATACAGGTGTGATATGTACGGTAGATACAGGTGT
>NW_014584757.1:4177-4553 GCF_000485595.1 Priapulus caudatus
GGCCGCGCGAGCCTGTAGGGATAGCGCGTTCTTGATACGAGGCGGCTGCAACAACGTAGTAAGCGCCGGCCGCGCGAGCCTGTAGGGATAGCGCGTTCTTGATACGAGGCGGCGGCAGTGTGAGTTTACCTAACCTTGAGCGTGGCGTGATAAATCGCACGTTGACCGGCCGCCGCTGACGACAGGCGCGCATTAAAAACCCATCGCGGGACGCCTCGGTCGCGCGCGCGCCGCTCTCTCACGCACGCACGCACGCACGCGCACACACACACTCGCCCACACATACACGCACGCGCACACACACGCTCCCCCCACACACGCGCACACGCACGCACGCACACACACGCATGCACGCACACACGCACACTCACGCACG
>NW_014584758.1:0-4551 GCF_000485595.1 Priapulus caudatus
GAGAGAGAGAGGGGAGAGAAGAGTAACAGTTCACAGGGTGATGTCTCCGCGCATGCTGGCGCGATATTCTGTGCATTAATAGCAAAATTAAATATCATTGGCTACTGCCTTTTTAGAGAGATGGTAAGCGAAATGGTCAAGTAGGCTGACCGGGTAACACCGCGCTCGATTCAAGCGTGGCTGCGTGGATAGTGTCTTGTGCGACTGGCGTGCGGGAGCAGACATGGGTCGTGTGCGGAAAGAAGGGCAGAAGGGTGAGGGGAGGGGAGAGAGGGGCAGGAGAGAGGGCTGAGGCGCAGGAGGGAGGGAGAGGGGGAGGTGAGAGAGAGGCAGAGGAGGGAGAGTGCGGGGAGAGGAGGGGAGATGAGACGAGAGAGGGGGGTGAGAGAGGGCGGGGAGGGCGATGAGCGGCAGAGGGAGAGAGGAGCGGGGGAAAGAGGGCAGAGAGAAGAGAGAGAGGGGTAGAGGAGGGAGATGGTCGGTCAGAGTGAGGGAGAGGGGGCAGAAAGAGGGAGAGAGCGGGGAGAGAGAGAGGGCAGAGGGAGAGAGACAGGGGAGAGAGGTCAGAGGGGGAGAGACAGGGGAGAGAGAGGTCAGAAGGAGAGAGAGGGTAGCGGGAGGGAGACAGGGGGAGAGAAAGAGAGAGGACAGAGGGAGGAAGATAGGGCAAAAGAGAGATCGAGACAGAGAGAGATCGAGGCAGGAAGAAAGAGGGAGAGCGCACGAGAGAGGCAGAGCGCGCGAGAGAGGGAGAGAGAAAGAGAGAGGGACCGAAAGGGGAAGGAGAAGGCTGGTAGATAGATAGATGCATCGACGTTGCGATGTGAGGTGAGAAGTGAAAGATGAAAGAGTAGGAATCGTGATAACATTACACATAACATGTACAGAGGGTAGAGATAAAATGAAGCCGAGTATGGGCGAGTGTGAAGCTTTTGGTTGTGCTGAAGAACTATAGGAACAAAATCATCGATACAAGCCAGACGTAATCACGCACTCTTGCTCTCTCACGCACGCACATACACACAGACACACACGCACGCACGCACGCTCGCGCGCGCACACACACACACACACGCCCCCCACCCACACACACACCACACACACACGACACCACACACACACACACACACACGACACACCACACACAACGTACCCCCCCCCCACCACACACGCACCCCCACACACACACGCACACGTCACTCCACTACCACACTACACATCACACACACACACACACACACACACACACACACACACACACTCCCAACACACGACACGCCCACCCCCACACACATTTCGCCGTCCATTTACTACGACACTGTGCACGACGCCGTCACATAACGTCTATGCTCTCTGTTTCGCTCGCTGCGCTCACGGCGAAAAAAAAGTTGCGGCGGATATTTTTGCTGCCACAGATTGCGCGCGAGTGAGAGGTTTGGCACGATTACTATTAGTGTGTTTAATAGCTGCTGAGAGCAGAGCGTCATTAGATTGCCGCCGCAGCCGCGCAGCGCGCGGGGCAGGACTCGCTTGAGGCTCTGGTCTGTTCTTGCTCATCTCTCTCTCTCTCTCTCTCTCTGCTCTCTCTCTCCCCCCCTTTCCCCGCCCCCTCTCTCTCTCTCTCTCTCTCCTCTCTCTCTCTCTCTCTCTTTCCTCTCTCTCGCTTCTCGCTCTCGCTCTCTTCTCGTCTCTCTCTCTCTCTCTCTCTCTCGCTCTTCTCTCTGTCCTCTCTTTCCCTCTCGCTTTCTCTCTCTCTCTCCATCGCTTCTCTCTTTCTCCTCTTTCCCCTCTCTCACACGCGCGCTCTCTCCCCCTCTCTCTCTCCTTCTCTCTTCTCTCTTCTCTCTCTCGCTCTCTACCGCTCTCTCTCTCCCTCCTCCCTCCCTCCCACCTTCTCTCCTCTCTCTATCTTTCCCCCTCTTTCTCTCTCTCTCTCTGCTCTGATTCGTCATCGATGACGATCACCTGAGCCAGCGTCGGCATCACAGCGCGGCGTAGTACCGGCGCCGTGAGATGGCCACTGGAGGATTGAGGGGGATTACGGTATGGTGAGAGGTCATTAAAGATGAAAGGATATGGGTGGGTGAGAGGTCATGAAATGATGATGAGGGCATGGTGTGGTGGGAGATCATGGGTGGTATGATGTCAATGTCGAGGTGAGAGCGTCATTGGACGTTGGGAGGTCATGCGTGGTGGGAGGTCATCTGGCTGGGTGAGAGATCATGGAGCGTTGAGAGTCATGTATGCTGCTTCGCACGTTCCTTGAAAAGTCTTTGCAATTGAGGGAGTCCTTGAAATAGTACTTGAATTTAGTAAATGTTTGATTTTGTGCTTGAAAAAGTCCTTGAATTTCATGAAAAATGTTCCTTGAATTCATTTTGAAAATGTCCTTGAAATTTCATGAAAAATGTCCTTGAATTTTTAGAAAGAAATCCTTTGCCTGTAAATTAAAAAGAAATTTGTGTACCATCAATAAATGTGCCATTTTTTTTTTCCTTGCAAACCTCTAATAAAAATTTCGTTAAATGAGCTTAAAAAGCCTATAGACACGATGGACAGTTAAATGATGATCACAAATTACAGTTAAGTCAGTTAAAATCAATCAGTAAATCAAGGTATGTTTGGTAGAAGTGACAGTTGTTTAGAAGGGTTTTATTTAATGTTGATCCAGGCTAAGTTTTAGGGGTGACATTCAGCGATTAAGTCAATGGGGTTATTTAAATTAATTCCAGTATGTTTTTGTTCCTGTGGTATGATAATCCGATAAAATGTCTGATAAAATGTTCTTGAATTTCCGATAATAATGTGCCTTGAAAAGTCTTTTGAAATAGTTTCTTGAAAAAAATTTCAGTCGATCGTCCTGTATGAATCCATGGTCCATGGAGCGGGGCTGAGACATCATTGGAGGTGGTTTTTATGGGTTGATGAGATGGTCATGGGAGGGTGAGAGTCTATGGGTGGTGAGACATCATTGGAGGTGAGTGAGGTCATGGGTGATGAGAGCGTCATGGAGGGTGAGGCAGTTCATGGTGGTGAGACATACATTGCGAGGTGTGAGCGTCATTGCGGCTTGATGAGAGGTCATTGGAGGGTGAGAGGTCATGGTTGAGTGACGGGGTCATGGGTGGTGCTGAGAGGTCATGGGTTTTTTTGGTGATGACATCATTGGCAGGTGGGAGGTCATGGTGAATGAGAGGTCATGGAGGTGTGAGAGTCCATGGGCTGGTGGGGTCTACTAGTGTTGGCCGTGAGACATCATGGAGGTGGGAGGTCATGGTGATGAGAGTCATGGTGAGGTGAGAGGTCAATGGGTTGGTGAGGACATCATTGGAGCGTGGGATGTCATGGTGTTGGTGAGAAATCATGTGAGGGTGAGGGGTCCATGGTTGGTGAGAGGTCTATGGGTGGTGAGGCCGTCATGCCGCGTGGTGAGATGGTCATGGTTTGGCTGAGACATCATTTGGCAGGTGGGGATGTCACTGGGTGCGTGAGAGATCATGCGAGGCAGTGCAAGGCGTCATGGTTGGTGCTAGGAGCCGTCAATGGTTGGGTGAGACATCATTGGAGGTGGGCATGTCTATGTGGGGTTGAGAGATCATGAGGGGTGAGAGCGTCATGGGTGTGAGGGGGTATGGTTGGTGAGAGGTCATGGTTGGTGAGAGGTCATGGGTGGTGAGAGGTTCATGGTTGGTGAGAGGTCATGGTTGGTGAAAGGTCATGGTTGGTGAGAGGTCATGGTTGGTGAGGGGTCATGATTGGTGAGAGGTCATGGGTGGTGAGAGGTCATGGTTGGTGAGAGGTCATGGTTGGTGAAAGGTCATGGTTGGTGAGAGGTCATGGAGGGTGAGAGGTCATGGTTGGTGAAAGGTCATGGTTGGTGAGAGGTCATGCCTAACGAACAGTCATGGCTATATATAAGCTATAAGTAGATCTCCTCGCTGCATGAACGTAAGACGAGCGAGCGAGCGAGCGCGAGCGCACAGGGAGCGCTGCATTAGCGCGATTACAGACATTGTAGACGCTAGCAACAACGTATGAACATGTAATCACGCGAAGAACAATTAATATCCTCCTCGTCCTCGGGCATACGTCCTGAAATGCCACGCGAGCAGGAAGAGAGTAGTGTTACAACGTCGACGATTCAGCTGTATATACACACGCTGGTGCCGGCATTGCGTGATGGTTGTCCGGGCCGCGAGCGCTTGAGTTTATTTTCTGTTCTCGTATGAATGCGTGTAGATTTGCTGTTTCATTCTCTAGAGCGGCTAGAGGGCGAGCGAGATAAAGAGAGACAGAGAGAAAGAGAAAGAGAGAGACTGAAAGAATAGAAGAAGCAGAGAGAAAGGGGTGAGAGAGAGGGCGATGAGACGGAGTTGATTAGAGAGAGAGAGAGAGAGAGAGAGAGAGAGAGAGAGAGAGAGAGAGAGAGAGAGAGAGAGAGAGAGAGAGAGAGAGAGAGAGAGAGAGAGAGAGAGAGAGAGAGAGAGAGAGAGAGAGAGAGAGAGAGAGAGAGAGAGAGAGAGAGAGAGAGAGAGAGAGAGAGAGAGAGAG
>NW_014584759.1:0-4551 GCF_000485595.1 Priapulus caudatus
CCCACCTACGCGCACCATATACCTGTCTCGCGTCCTTCACCAGCGAAAGCATTTGATCCCCGTGCACGCTGAGCTACTCAGGGGACGTCGCTACCACGTACGTCGCCGCAGCGTGCCACTCTGCACGCGTGTCACACACGCTCAGTACCCCCCCCCCCCCCCACTACCACGCGTGCGCGCGCCTAATCACACCGTGTTCACGCGTGCCCAGAATCACCTAATAGCGCGAGAGAGGGCCACGAAGAGAGAGAGAGAGAGAGAGAGGAAGCATGGGAGAGGGCCGAGAGGAGGAGAGCGAGAGGGGGGAAGCAAGAAGGGAACGAGAGGGAGGGATGGGAGACGAAGAGGAGGACGCCGAGATGGGAGAAAGCAGGAGAGAGAGCAGAGAGAGAGAGAGAGAGAGAGAGACCGAGAGAGAGGAGAGAGAGAAAGAAGAAAGCGAGAGAGAGAGAGAAGCAGAGAGAAGACAGAGAGAGACAGAAGAGAGAGAGAGAGAGAGAGAGAAACGATAGCGAAAGAGAGCATGAGAGACATGAACGAGACAGAAGCAGAGAGAGAGAGAGAGAGAAGTATGAGAGAGAGAGAGAGAGAGAGAGAGAGAGAGAGAGAGAGAGAGAACGAAGAGAAGAGAGAGAGAAGAGAGAGAGAGAGACCATGACGGAGAGAGGAGAGAGCAGAAGAGATTCAAAGCGCCCTTTTTCAGAGAGCTTTCGCTGCCCCACATCTAGAAGAGCATATCAACGAACGCGCGGTCAAGATGAGCGAAACATTCTCCTCGCAATATAACAGAAAAACCAAGAATAAAAACCAAAGCATATATTACATACATAGGCTAGAAGCAATCGTTCCAAGAGCCAAAGCGCACCATCTTGAGGCAGGATCTGGGAGTATACAATTTCGCGATTCTCTTGATTTCAAATCAACACGGACTCATCGGCGAAGACCTTGTATGTCACCCCAGCCACTTCGCGTCCCGCCCAGTTTACAGGAGGTGCCTTGTGGCCCGGCCGAGGTTGGAGCGGGGAGGGGAGCTGTCCAGCTCCCGCGAAGCTGTAGACAACCGGGCGATACGAGCGAAGTGCTTGCTGTTGGGCGTTTGTCTGTTTTGTACACGCCTAACCGAAAATCAGTTATGGACGGATTGTCATAACCCCAATTTGATCAGTGCATAGAGGCTCACGAAATGGCCTAACTCTCTAGGAATTTCATTGTAGCAATTTTGGAGTGAGGGATCCCGATCGTGCGCAATAAGATCTAATTAATAATACATTCGCAGCATTAGTCAGAATGGGGTAACTTAGAATTCGGAAGTCTACTCACTCTTGGTGCTGAATCCGGAGTCCAATTAATGTAACTAAAGATTATTATCATGCCCACTAGGAGTGTCAAGAAATGGGGTTAAACTTGACCAATCCTGATTTAACATTTTGGTCTGTGATCCGGATCCAATGCTGAAGAGTTAATTACATTAATATAATTAGAAGATTTGTACCAGTCGAGGAGACATTCAGCGCCTGCGCGAGGTCTGCGACTCTTCCGAGAGCGCCTAGTTATATTAAAATTATTATCGAAATTCATTATCAGCTAGTATTGTAATGCAGTAGTAGGTCAAGGCTAGCCTGTTCGCCATACGCAGCTAGCATACCCTGAGCAGTACTAGGCAATCACCAGCAGACCGACAGCCAGTGAGTACGTAGTCAGTAGATATACTAATAACTTAGTATTATTAATTATTATTACGTTATTGATTTATACTGCTCCGCATGTTCACAGCTGAAAATGATTTCGCGACCACAGGCATGTGACCAAAGAAAGAGGGCCAGTTTCTAGAAAGACGTAAAAGCATGCTAGAGAGCCACGAATGCAACAAGCGAACACTAACAAGCAGATACAGGGCAACTAAAACCTATGCCGGCGCGTAACACACAGAATCTCACGCATACCAGAAAACCTACAAACGAATAGAACTCGAACATGAACGAGCGTACGAACGAATATCTCACACGAGTAACTAAAAAAACACCAAAAATGCCCAAACAACTCTACGTCGCCCGATTCGATGATGACTTTCTGCCGAAGAAAACGAGGAGAGATTTCGGGAGGAATTCAGACGCAATAAGAGATGTTTTTCCGAGGTAGGGCACGGTCCGCAATACTCGGCGTGCCTCCCCCGGCCTCGACTCTCTATTCGCACCCGCAGCGCGGCGGAAGGGGGCGGGAGAAGGTCTAGAACTGAAGCTTTTTCGATTAAGCGTAACCGGCGAGATAACCGGCGGTCCCTCGGCACGCAAGACCCAACTTGGAAACCTTTGCGCCGTCAATCCGACGTGCTAGCTCAGGACGTCTCACGAGATCAGATCCGGCACCTACATGGCCTCGAACAACGCAAATTCTCCCCGGTAAGAAACGAGATCACGCCCGATGGACAGCGTCCGTTACGTGCATCGTCATACTACGAGCAGATATCGTAGAATCTAGAAATAACAAGCCGAGGGAGAGAGCGAGAGAGGGGAGAGATGAACCGCGAGTAAATCATCAGGACGAGAGTAAGGATGGCGAAGAGCAGAGAGAGAGAAGGACCCCCTTTACGCAGAGTGAGTAGAACGAGAGAGTAGAGACACACAGAGAAAGATGAGAGAGTAGAAAGAGCGAGAGAGAGAGAGAGAGAGACAGAGAGAAAGCAGAAGAGAGAAAGAGAGAGAAAGAAGAGAGAGAGAAGAGAGGAGTAGGAGAAGAGAGAGAGAGAGAAGAGAGAGAACAGAGAAGAAAGCGAGAACGAGAGAGAGAGCAAGAGCAAAGACGAGGAGAGAAAGAGAGGGAGTTACGATTCAGGTGCCTTCGCAGAATTTCCGAAGGCGGAAGCGACAGCCGCCCGGCTGCCGCCCGGATCTACCAACCAGAAGCGCGAATGCCAATCCAGCTGCATGGCGAATGCCTGTGGCGACGGCTTCTACAGACATATTCGCTTCATATAGAAGTAGCAATGGCGCCTTAATTCCAACGAGACATTTCTCAGATCAAATCACACATACTCGGTAGGAAGCGGAGCCGATACCGAATATCCATCCGCAGGCCATGGAAATTAATGCATGAGAATTCCCAGATGACCCGCGCGAGGGTTCCGTCGCGCGACGTTTAAGAGCCGGCGTAACCGGCTTACGGCTCGCATTAATGAGCCGCTGCGCGCGAGGCTGAGGGGAGGGGGTAGACCGGGACCAGCACCCGAAATGCGCACGATGAAGGTGCGCGGGGGAGGGAGAGGAATGACGGGAGATTGAGGCCACAGATGCAGAGAGAGGAGAGCAGAGAGAGAGAGGATGAGGAGAGAGAGAGAGAGAGAGAGAAGAGAGAGGCAGCTAGAGAGAGAGAGAGAGAGAGCGAGAAAAACGCAGAGCGAGAGCAGAGAGAAGAGTCAGAGAGAGATCTAGACCACGCCGTTTAACTTTCTACAGCAGGGCGTTCTTGTAACACACTGGCGTTCTCCCATCCCCCTACCCTCTACCTCCCTCGCATTCCCTCTCCCTCCGCTGAGAGAGCAAAGAGAGAGTGAGAGACCAGAGAGAAAGAGAGAGAGAGAGAGAGCGGAGAGAGAGAGCGAGAGAGAGAGAGAAGAGAGACCGAGAGAGAGAGAGAGAGAAAGGAGGGCGAGAGAGAGGGGCGGGCGGACAAGGGGAGAGGGAGATAAAGGGCAGCGGCGCTGGAGCACCAAGAGAGAGAGATGAGAGAGACCGATTGACAGAAGCAAGCACAGAGCAGAGAAAGACGCGGACGAGAGAGAAAGCGAGATCAGAGAGAGGGGAGAGAGCCGCGAGCACAGAGGCAAAAGTGAGAGACGGGAAGAGAGAGAGGGCAGAGCGAGAGAAGAAAGACGCAGGAGAAGAAAACAAGAACGAAGCAGAGACGGTGAAGAGATAGAGAGAGGAGGAAGAAGAAAGCAGAAGCAGAGAGAGAGAGAGATGAGAAGAGACGAGAGAGAGAGAGAGAGAGAGCAACACCGAGATGGACGAGCGAAGATAAGAGGAGAGAGATCGAGAGATGAGAGAGAGAGAGAGAGGAGAGAGCCAAGAGATCAGACAAGAAAGGAGAGAGCGAGACTGAGAGACGGAGAACGAGACGAGAGAGAGCGAGAGAGAGAGAAGAGAGCGAAGAGAGAGAAGAGAGAAGAGATAGAAGAAAGGAGAGAGCGAGCGAGAGAGAGAGAGGAGAGAAGAGAGAGCAGATAGAGAGAGAGAGAGAAAGATATAGGCGAAAGAGAGAGAGAGAGAGAGAGGAGCAGAAAGAGAGAGAGAGAGGCGGAAAGAGAGAGGAGAGAGTAATGACGAGGAGGAGAGAGAGAGAGAGACTCTCTCTCCCCTCAGGCAGCAGCCGCGCATCTCATTATACGGAGGTCCGGCGGGAAAACCCGCGCATCTTGTCTTTTGCCGCCGGGCGCGCTGACGCCAGCGAAGAGGAGCTGGAACCCGATGAGGGCGACCTTGTTCGCTCAGCGCTCGCGCCGGATGCGTAGTGAATTGCCGGTGACATGCGGATAACGGCACAGCCCCCGCCTGG
>NW_014584760.1:2259-3132 GCF_000485595.1 Priapulus caudatus
CGTCGTGTCGTGTGTGTGTGTGTGTGTGTGTGTGTGTGTGTGTGTGTGTGTGTGTGTGTGTGTGTGTGTGTGCGTGCGTGCGTGTGCGTGTGCGGGTGAGATTGCGTGTGCATGTACGTGTGTGTGTCTGTTTGTGTGAGCGCACGTGTACGTGTGTGCGCGCGCGCGTATGTGTGTGTCTGTTTGTGTGAGCGCGCGTATACGTGTGTACGTGTGTGCGTGTCTATATATACCCCTGTTTGCGTATGTAATTGATATAACTACATCACATAAGTAAATCGCGCACGCACCACGGCACGCGTAAGCAGCTCCCAATTTGCATGTTCCATCCAAAAAACGAAGCCCTTTATTCGCACATCCGTTTCGCGCGGGCGTGGGCATGCGACGAGCGCATACATGACTAGCTCGCTAGAGAGTCAATGTACCATATATATGCGTTATATTAAATGCCGGATGTGAGAACAGCAGCCGCCGTATCTAATAAAGTTCCCGACGATCGTCTTTGTGGAAGGATGTTATAACACCGCCGCCACAGCAACAACAACTAGCAGCAGCACCACCACCGCCGCTACCAACACTAGCAGCAGCACCACCACCGCCGCTACCACACTAGCAGCAGCACCACCACCACCGCTACCAACACTAGCAGCAGCACCACCACCGCCGCTACCGCCACTAGCAGCAGCACCACCACCACCGCTATCAACACTAGCAGCAGCACCACCACCACCGCTACCAACACTAGCAGCAGCACCACCACCGCTACCAACACTAGCAGCAGCACCACCACCACCGCTACCAACACTAGCAGCAGCACCACCACCACCGCTACCAACACTAGCAGCAGCACCACCACCACCGCTACCACAACTA
>NW_014584760.1:4102-4550 GCF_000485595.1 Priapulus caudatus
CACCACTAGCAGCCGCACTGCCACCACCCCTACCACCACCACCGCTACCACCACTAGCAGCAGCACTGCCACCACCGCTACCACCCCCACCGCTACCACCACTAGCAGCAGCACCACCACCACCGCTACCACCACTAGCAGCAGCACCACCACCGCTACCAACACTAGCAGCAGCACCACCACCGCTACCACCACTAGCAGCAGCACCACCACCACCGCTACTCCCACTAGCAGCAGCACCACCACCGCTACCACCACTAGCAGCAGCACCACCACCGCTACCAACACTAGCAGCAACACCGCCACCACCGCTACCACCACTAGCAGCAGCACCACCACCACCGCTACCACCACTAGCAGCAGCACCACCACCACTACCACCACTAGCAGCAGCACCACCACCACCGCTACCACCACTAGCAGCAACACCGCTACCACCGCTACCACC
>NW_014584761.1:0-2500 GCF_000485595.1 Priapulus caudatus
GAGAGCAGACTACAAAAATGGAGCGGGGCAGCGAGGCTGAGAGAGAAAGAGGAAGCAGAGAACGGCCGAAAGAGGAGACAGGGTGCTAAGGGACAAAGAAGTTAAGGAGGAGGGAACAGCACGGCTGAGGAAGGAAGAGGAGGCAGGAAGGCTGAGAGAGGAGGAGGAGGCAGAGGAAGGTCGAAAGAGGTGACAGGGTGCTAAGGGATAAAGAACTGAAAGAGGAGGGGACAGCGAAGCTGAGGAAGGAAGAGGAGGCAGGAAGGCTGAGAGAGGAGGAGGAGGCAGAGGAAGGTCGAAAGAGGTGACAGGGTGCTAAGGGATAAAGAACTGAAAGAGGAGGGGACAGCGAACGGCTTGAGCCGAAGAAAAAGAGGAGCAGGAAGGATCTGAGAGAGGAGGAGCGAGGCAGAGGAAGGATCGAATAAAAGGTGAAGGGTGGTGCTAAGGGTATGAATAATGAAGGAGGAGGTGACAGCGAGGGCTGGGAAGAAAGACGGGGCAGGAAGCTAGAGCAGCGAGGAGGCAGGCAGAGGAAGTTCGAACAGTGACAGGTGCTAAGGGGACTGAAACTGAAAGAGAGGGGACAGCGAGGCTGAGGAAGAAAGAGGAGGTACAGGAAGGCCTGAGAGAGGAGGAGGAGGGACAGAGGAAGCGACGAAAGGGTGACAGGTGCTAAGGATGAGAACTTGAAAGAGGAGGGGACAGCGAGGCCTGAGCGAAGAAAGAGGGAAGGCAGGAAGCGCTGAGAAGGGGTGAGGAGGCAAGAGAAGGTCGAAGACGGTGACACGGTTGTGCTAAAGGATGAAGAACTGAAGAGGAGGGGACAGCGAGGCTATGAGAAGCAAGAGGAGGCAGCGAAAGGTGAGAGAGTAGGCAGGAGGCAGAGGAAGGTCGAAAGAGGTGGACAGGGGTGCTAAGGCATTGAAGAACTGAAAGAGGAAGGCGGACAGCGAGGCCCTGAGGGGAAGAGGGCAGCGTCAGGAGGCTGAAGGAGAAGCGGCAGGAACGCCTGAAAGGCAGGGGAAGCAGAGCAGGGAGGTTGATGTACAGTCATGTGACAAGGGTAAAGCCTAGCACAGACTTGCGACTTTTTTTGATGGCAACTCGGCTGAATTCTAGATCGGCAGTCGAAATTGACTGTGACAATCGCATAGTCGGCGGGAACGTGCAACTGCAACTCGTAGCGATTTCTGGTCGCTTGCGACGAGTTGCAGAAAATCAAAATGATTCGAATTTCAGCAACTCGTCGCTTTCAATCGCTCCAAATCGTTCGGGCGTCGCCACCGACATCCGGGCCCCATGTGAGCGGGTAGACAGCGACTTCATGAGCGCACACACCGGTGACGCCGGCTGCGACCGAATCGCATGCGGTTGCAGGTTGCACGGACGAGCAACCACAGAGTCGCAAGTCTGCCGCTAGGCTTACGCCGTAAATAACCTACCTAGCTAGCGCAGTCGATAGCAAGTGTTCATGGCAGGCGATGCCGAGAGCAGAGTCATCACTTGCCCTGGGAAATCCCGATCTTACGTTCTCCTCTTTGTTCTCAATCTCTCTCCTCCCCCTCTTCCTCTTCTCTCTCGCTCGCCTCTCCTCTCTCTCTCTCTTCTTCTCTGTCTCTATCTCTCTCTCTCTCTCTCTCTCTGCTCTCTCTCATTCTCTCGCCCATCGTTTTTTCATCTCTCGCCTTTCACTGTCTCTCTCTCTCCATCTCTCTCACACTCCCTATCGATATACAGTCTTAGCCACGAACTCAGACGCGGCTGACAGAGTAGCGAGGCCAAGTATAGAATAGATTTAAGGGAAGCTAGCACGCGGCCGGTGAGGGGGCCGTGGAGGAAGCTATGCATTGAAATTACACGAACATTCATTCAGCAAAAGCCCGTGGCCTCCTGGGTAGTGACATCACGAAAGGTTGTGATAATCGCGAGTGAAAAATGTTATGAGTTTTTTTAAATGAAGTCTGAAATGTTATAGCCTTGCATGTCGCGTCACTTCAGTAGTTTAGACATTTTAGACCTACGATGTCACAACCTGTCACAACCTGTCACAGCCTACGATGTCATATAACTGTCTATATAACAACTTGTAAGGTTTAAGACAACTTGCCCCTGGGTGTATACATGCTCTCCTCTTTTCCTCTTCCCTCTCTCTCTCTCTCTCTATTTCGCTTGATGGCTTTCTCTCACTATATATCTCATTCTTTCGCGCGCTCTCTCTCTCAGTCACTATATATATATATATTATATATATAGTATATATATCTTTCGCGAGCTCGCTCTCTCTTTCTCTCACACTTACTATATCTCTTCCTCTCTTTCTTGCGCGCTCTTTCTCTCTCTTTCGCTCTTCTTCTTCTTCTTCTTCTTCTTCTTCCTTCTCTTCTTTCCCACGTTCTAACTCTTTCTGCCTCGCTTTTACCTCTCTCTCTCTCTTTCTTCCCCTCTCTCTTTCCTCTCTCTCTCTCTCTCTCTCTCTCTCTCTCTCTCTTTAGTCCCC
>NW_014584762.1:0-1184 GCF_000485595.1 Priapulus caudatus
CGACGTTAACTACAGTTAACTACAGCTGACGTTAATTACAGATAACTACAGCCGACGTTAACTACAGTTAACTACAGCCGACGTTAACTACAGCCGACGTTAACTACAGTTAACTACAGCCGACGTTAACTACAGCCGACGATAACTACAGTTAACTAACGGCTGAAGTTAACTGTAGTTAACGTCGGCTGCTGTAGTTAACGTCGGCTGTAGTTAACTGTAGTTAACGTCGGCTGTAGTTAACGTCGGCTGTAGTTAACTGTAGTTAACATTGGCTGTAGTTAACTGTAGTAAACGTCGGCTGTAGTTAACTGTAGTTAACATTAAGTTAACTGTAGTTAACGTCGGCTGTAGTTAACTGTAGTTAACGTCGGCTGTAGTTATCTGTAGTTAACGTCGGCTGTAGTTAACGTCGGCTGTAGTTAACGTCGGCTGTAGTTAACGTCGGCTGTAGTTAACGTCGGCTGTAGTTAACGTCGGATGTAGTTAACTGTAGTTAACGTCGGCTGTAGTTAACGTCGCCTGTAGTTAACGTCGGCTGTAGTTAACGTCGCCTGTAGTTAACTGTAGTTAACGTCGGCTGTAGCTAACGTCGCCTGTAGTTAACTGTAGTTAACGTTGGCTGTAGTTAACTGTAGTTAACGTCGGCTGTAGTTAACTGTAGTTAACGTCAGCTGTAGTTAACGTCGGCTGTAGTTAACGTTGGCTGTAGTTAACGTCGGCTGTAGTTAACTGTAGTTAACGTCGGCTGAAGTTAACTGTAGTTAACGTCAGCTGTACTTAACTGTAGTTAACGTCAGCTGTAGTTAACGTCGGCAGCCGACGTTAACTACACTGTAGTTAACGTCGGCTGTAGTTAACATAACTACAGCCGACGTTAACTACAGTTAACTACAGCCGACGTTAACTACAGTTAACTACAGCCGACGTTAACTACAGCCGACGTTAACTACAGCCGACGTTAACTATAGTTAACTACAGCCGACGTTAACTACAGCCGACGTTAACTATAGTTAACTACAGCCGACGTTAACTACAGATAACTACAGCCGACGTTAACTACAGTTAACTACAGCCGACGTTAACTACAGTTAACTACAGCCGACGTTAACTACAGCCGACGTTAACTACAGCCGACGTTAACTATAGTTAACTACAGCCGACGTTAACTACAGATAACTACA
>NW_014584762.1:1815-2548 GCF_000485595.1 Priapulus caudatus
GCGCTCAGCACTTCGGGTCAACACCTCCTTTCGGCAACGCTTCTCTAGTATCCCGTCTCATCTGGATTCCAGGCTGTGAGCTGTGTTTAGCTTTGACAAGTCTGGCTCAGTAACACGTTGAGGATTAATAACTGTTGCACCCATGCAACTGCAGGTGCGTTTGGAGTTTGGAGAAGGGGGGGGGGGCTTCGGCAGAAACATCATATAAGTAGTTATGACACCATTAGTGTAAATTGTTGTGACTTTTGAAGTGTCCTGCAAATTTTTTTTGACTCATATTTTTTTGACTCATATTTTTGACTCATATTTTTTTGACTCATAATTTTTGATCATATGATAATCATAACTGCTAGAGGGTTTTCTACCCACGCCCCTGCTCCCAGCACATGCACTGTATGTTCCTGCTAACGTGCTACTGTACATTCGCGTAGAATCTACTTGTAGTACATTGTTTATCGGTGCTTATCAGCATTGAGTTGTAAATAATACTGTATGTTATTATATATTCAGATCACTAGTGATTGCTCACGTAACTCATGTAACAGAGCGCAGAGATTAAAGTAAACCATGCAGACAGACACGCACGGAGAGAGAGAGAGAGAGAGAGAGAGAGAGAGAGAGAGAGAGAGCGAGAGAGAAAGAGAGAGAGAGAGAGAGAGAGAGAGAGAGAGAGAGAGAGAGAGAGAGAGAGAGAGAGAAGAGAGAGAGAGAGAGAGAGAGAGAGAGAGAGAGA
>NW_014584763.1:0-4544 GCF_000485595.1 Priapulus caudatus
CCCTCAGCTCACCTCACATCACCTCCAAATATAGATGCCAGACAGGTACCTTACTGACAGAAGGACGAGTTTACTCAGCGAAATTATATATATAACACGTGTTTCAAAACGTAAGACAGGTTGAACGTATTATCTTAACCGCCGTAAATTACAGGATGTTTTCTTTACAGGCTCTCAGCTCCTCTCAAAACATATAAGCCAGGCAAATACCTTATGATAATTAGCACCTACGGTCGGTTATAACATGTAAGAAAAAACCAACAGCGTGTGTATCGCAGAGCATAGACTCTACCCTCTCTCTCTTTCTCTCTCTCTCTCAGCTCACCTCACATCACCCCTCAAAAATATAGATCCAACAGGTAAAAACCCGGTTGACTGACGAACGACGAGTTTACGTCAGCGAACGTAAGGTCAGTTATAAGGGACGCCAAACAACCGCGGTAAATCACGACCCGACAACAACAACAACATCATGCCCCCTCATAGCATCATCATCATCAAACAACAAATAACAACAACCAACAACAACAACAACAACAACAACACAACAACAACACAACAACAACAACAACAAGCCAGGCAACACAACAACAGCGCGCTCTCAAGTCACCCACGCTCGAACATTTCACGCCCCCCGCGCATTGCAGCATTCTGCCTATAAATATAACACATAATTACTGCTTCTACACCTTCTACTTCTACTTCTAATGTACTGGACAGTCCGTAATGAATAACGCTACGCAGGGCTATAAGCTAGCCATCGTGGTGTGACCAGCTTGCGGTAAAGCCAGGTAGCTTAGCCTTTAATATATACCACATAGTATAGTATATATATATATATATATATAATATATATAGTATATATGCCTCTTAATAACAGATAACAGCTCTACCGACCACGCTATCGTTCGGCTTACCGAACACGCCAAAACACCACGGTACGGCCACACCACTACCCAGCCACGCAACAACAACAAACAACATACATACAACAACAACAACAACAACAACAACCAACCAACGTGTATGTTTCGGCGTGATTATTGACTTCACTTCGCGGCAGCTCACCGTCAAGTTCTCGCCCGTGTTGGCCAATCGCGCGTCCCATACCGAAAGCACCAACTGCCTTCTGCATAGGATCGAACGCCCATTCCGAACTCTCGCGAGCGTTCCTTCTCATGAACAAGCTCCTGTCTTGGCTGCTCTCGTCCCCTCTCCTGCGTTTCGACTGACCCGCCTCGATTTTGAGCTAAAAACTGCCCGCGCAGCGCAGCGAATTCCAAGCCCGGCGTATTGTTTGACAACGCTCACTACATACTATATATTTTGTTATAAGGTACAATGGCGTTCATCTGCACACGCTACCGAGAGGCAGCGCACATCACGTCGACGCGAGCGTAAGATGAATACGATAGAATGTCCACTGATGGATTCTATTCGAGTTAATAATAATAAAAGGAAGCATGTTGTAGATCGAGCGGTCAAAATTATTCGAATATATTAAATTTATTTTATTTTTTATATTTTATTTTATTTTATTTATTTTTCAGTTTGATTTTAATTAAGTTAAAGAAGGACCGATGCTTAAATCGCGGAGCCGCGTTGTATCCGGGATGATCAAAATCATTGTTTCCTTAATTGACGTCTGTTAATGATTAATCTGCTGTGACACGGCAGGGATCCGTACAGAACCAGTGTTCCACGTAATCCACACGACACCTTTCAATGTGTTGTGACTTTGTGGCGTTTTTTGTCACCATGTATTATCATTCGCTGGTTACTCGGCATGCTGTGCCACCTTGTCACATACCTCTAACTTAATTTACAAGAAATAGCATCTTTTGGTCATGTCAGATTGGTCAACCACTCGCGCACGTCAATCGAGCCTACTGCAAACTCATTATATCCATCAATTGGTCAGTTGTTAGGCTATCAGGACGGCTGTTTTCAGTCTTATTTAAGAGTTGAATGAACAAGATAATGGATAGATTTCACATGGAGATCCACGGATATATTTTCGAACTAGATCATTGAAAATTACCGTGACTAATCGGCCCTATCATACTGCCAGTGTATCGATTCTAAATGGTTACTGCAGAATACCCAAGCATGACCGATATAAACAAAATACCCAGAAGTAGATGAATCAAGGGATATATACCATAATATACCATATTATCTACGTATCAAAATACTGAAGTGCTCATCAGGATTGGTTATCACATTATAGCCGAGACGAACCGGACGAATATTTAGGAATGACTTAAAGTCGTAGCGATAGTTTTAAAAATGGATTTGTCCAGTATCCTAACTATCAGGTCATGAAGTCGTGCGTGACACAATGAGCGATAAACCTAGTGGTGAGTTTCACTCTATAGGACTATACTGCTATGTTCAACGAATCCCCCGATAATTCCCACTACAAAAGGCCCTTTTCTTACCATTTTGTAAAATATATTGAAGCTCAAGAAAATTATCTTGTTTTTGGAAAATTTACGTCTAATTTTAAGACTCCACTACTTTTCGAAAATTTCTCCAATAATCTCACATCATTGTTAAAGATTTATATATCTAGATATATATATCTAGCGGGTTGTTTCTCGCTTCACGAATAATATTTTTAGTTTAAACGTATTAATCGTCTGATGTACAAAAATATTCAAGCGTGCTCATCAGAAGGATGCATGGTGAACATTAAAGCGGCAAACGAACCAGACGAATTAGCACCATACGCAAGCAACAAAGCAGACGCAGAGTATTTAGGATGGAATAGGCCACCATTCACTGCGAGCGAGTTGTCATAGATGAGTGTAGCAAGCTGCAAAAAGCACAGATCTCTTTCGAAGTTTATGTGCGGCGCGCGTTGGGTGGGCTGCTTGCCATCAAGTAAAACCAGTTCTCACCATCATATAGTTATCTCGGCACGAATTTTTAACGCTAGAGTTAACAGTTGCGTTAGTGCTGGCCAGCGCGATACGATGCCAAGTGCAAGTCAACATATATGTGCGTGTGTGTGGTGTGTGTTGTGTGTGTGTGTGTTGTGTGTGTGTGTGTGTGTGTTTGTGTGTTGTATGTGCGTGTGTGTGTTTGTTGCGCCCGCGGCAGTGTGCGGTGTGTGCCGCGCGCGTACCGTGTGTGTGATGTCTCGGTGTGTGTGTTGTGTTGTGCGTGTGTGTGTGTGTGTGTGCGTGTGTAGTGTGTGTGTGGTGTTGTGTGTGTGTGTGTGTGTGTGTGTGTGACAGTATGAGTGTGTGTGTGTGTGTGTGTCGTGTGCTGTTGTCTGTGCTGTGTGTACGGTGTCGCTGTCGTGTGTGTGCCTGTGTGCGATGGGTGTGTGCCGTGTGGTCTTGTGCGGTGCCACGCGCGTTCGTTAACTCGCGTTCAGTGCGCCTGTGCGCCGTGACGTGCGCAAATGCCCTTGCGCCATGCGGCGTGTCTGCATGCGTGCGCGTACGTGGCGTGCGGCTGACGCGTCTTCGTGTTGCTTCGTGTGTTGGTGTGCGCTGCGTCACCACCCACGTGCGCTTAAGCGTGCGTGCGGTGCTTGCGTGTCTGCAATGCGTGCACGCGTGCGTGCTTGCGGCGTGTCTGCATGCGTGCCGTTGCGTGCGTGCCGTGCGTGCGCAGTGCCGTGCTTGCCTGCCGTGCGTGCGTATTTTCTGAGCCAACGGCTTCACCTTGCCCCTCACGTTATCGAGACACCATCTCTCTTACGCAGCCGTAGCGTCTCGTAAAATTGCAACCCCTATTAGAATTCTAATCCTCCTCACATCATGTCTTGATAACCACTAGGGTTTATTACTTACTGTCACGGACACAATCTCCGAAATACATGTGTTTCATGGTAGCAATGAACATTTAAAACACATTATTTAAAATATAAGCTTACCGCCAGACGCGAGGGCGCCATCGAGTACGCGTCGCTCGGACACAATCCGCGTCACGTCGCGGTTTTTAACACACAGCGTAAGTACGGCCTCGTCGTAACTCCAACGAGCGTATGCACAGCATTGTTGTATCATAATCGAGAAAGCGCAAGTTTCCGTGCTCTCACAAAACCTAGTTTCTCGCTTCAAGAAACCAGGGTGCTTGCCAGAAACTAAGTTTCAAAGCATGCACCTGGTTATACCCTATTAACCCGCAGTTATACCTGGAATCTTAGTTTCTTCTTGAGCAGCAGAAAAAAAAACTAGTGTTTTTGGGAGGCAATCAGGAACCTAGGTTTTCAAGGGCAAGAAACCCAAAGGGACACCCATCTTTCAGAGAGGCCGCGCCCCCACTCTGTGATCCCACATGGTCGCCGCGAAAACCCGACCACGCGCGACCCACACCGCCACGTCGTCGCAACACAGACACGCAAAGCGTTCTCCGCCGTGAGCTCACGCACGCGCACCGGCCCGGAGGCAAACCGGCTCACAGCGCGTTCTGGCTGCGCAAGCGAAAGCAGCGGGCCCAGGCAGCCCCGCGCCACCGGCATGGACACACCTGGTCTAGCCCCGCCCTATATGGCGACGTCAGTTATACGCTGAATTCGTAATTTATAA
>NW_014584764.1:0-4544 GCF_000485595.1 Priapulus caudatus
GGTTGGATATGAAATTGAATAGATTCGATAAATAGATACATGAGAAAAAGCAGCGATAGAACTGAGAGAGAGAAGAGACGAGAGAGAGAGGAAAGGAAAGAGAAAAGAGAGAGAAGAGAAGGAGAGAGAGAGATGAAAGAGAGAGAGAGAGAGAGATAAAAAAAAGAAACAGAGTGCGAGAGATTAGAGGCAGACGAAGGGAGGAAAAGAGAATAAAGAAAGAGAGAGAGAGCAGAATAGAGCAGAGAGAGAGAGAGAGTGTGAGAAAGAGAGAGAGAGAGAGAGAGAGCAGAGAGAGAGAGAGAGCGAGAGAAAGAATGCGCGCACCATGGCGATAAGAACTACATACTCATATCTATGAGAAATACATGATAGAAAATTGATATCGTCCGTGCAGCGTGAAGATTGTATCGGATCGGAATATAACAAATTTATGAATTAATTTATAAAAATGTACAAATTATTACATATAAATATAACATATATACAAATATATATTAAATTATTGGCAAACGAAATAAATGCAATAACTATGTAAAATAAATAATACATGCGGACCAGCCAGGAGTCGTGCTTGCCTTGCCTGAGACCTGCTTTACCGAATAGACTTCGGGCGGATTGATTGCTTTGCATTGCATCATTTCATGTACAGCCGGGTCCCACAGGCAGAGAATGAAGGATACATAGATAGATGTATTGCGGCGGATACGGTGAGCAAGCAATCCATCACGACTTGACAGAAGACACGGTTCGCTCTATTCTTCTCTCGCGCCCAAACTACGAGTTATACGGATTATTCAAGTTACAGCTGCGGCCGCGAATACGTGTATGGTAATCTGTGTTATGAATCACACAGTGTTTAACGTTTGCCGACAGCGGACCACATACTCACACGGTATGAACCTCCACGCGAACGTACACACACACGCGCGCCCACACGCACGCACGCACGCACGCACGCACGCACGCACACACACACACACACACACACACACACACAACAACAACACACACACACACACACACGCTGAACAGATAATATTTACATATTGTACCGATACTTTACACAGCTTACTATAGTGATTTAATTAAAGCAAAGTATTTATCGCCGGTATAAATCACACGGGTGTGGTGGTGAAGAGATGATGGCTACCAGGATGAAGCACGTGTGGTACACGCCAAATATGGGATCAATTATGTTATTCATGGAAAAAAATAGGAATACATTCGGCAGAAAGACGTTAATCAATATAGAGTTGATGAATTTAAAGCGGGTTATGGTGACGCCTTCTTCTCTCTTTCCCACCTCTCTCTCTCTCGCATCGATCTCTGACAACCTATCTCTTGTTCTCCATTTCCCTGCATTGCGTCTCTTGTCTATATCTTTCCTGTTACTCCCTTTACATTATTAATAGAAATATGCGTCGATATGTTCGCTAGCGCGTTAAATCGGCTTGCAGTGAGCGCGTTACAGCGGCGCGTACATACAAACGGGTTTAAACAGCAAGCAGTGGCTCAGTCTCGAATTGCTGATTTCTAACAGCATTTTGATAGCGGACACAGTGAATTCCCCCCATTGGCACCGTATTCAGCCTAAAGTTCTGCTCCGATCGCTATTGCGGTTAGCTCTAGAAATTAGAGCCTGGCAGAAATTCCCCTTGAGAGGTTTAGCAAACTTTGCCTATTCTATACTAAATTGGCAGATTAAATAAATATATATACATATATATATGTATACAACACACACACACACACACACACACACACACACACAACACACACACACACACACACACACACACACACACACACACACACACACACACACACACAGCTATTCACACTCACACAGGCACTGGCTGTATATACGCATTTAAATTTCTAATTTCCTCGGGGCTTCGCTGACGTTACTCGCCATGCTGAATGCCGCTCTGCTGGCATACACGCACTCGCCGCCATATATATATATATATATATATATATGGGAAAACGAGAACAAATTAAAACCAAATTGAACTTGACGTAAACGACTGGATATCGCATCGCAGAGATTCGGCCGCACCTCGTCATCGCGAACAGAATT
Organism: Priapulus caudatus; assembly: GCF_000485595.1. NCBI lineage: Eukaryota > Metazoa > Priapulida > Priapulimorpha > Priapulimorphida > Priapulidae > Priapulus > Priapulus caudatus. The sequence continues at coordinate 2,084 of NW_014584764.1, forward strand.
GATTGAAATCTCTGCCTTTGTTCGATAGAAGCGAGTTAACTACGCCCCACTACTCTGTCGCCACAATCCCAACACGCGCGACGCCCGCATGACAACAAAATGCGTTACGCCACGACGCGTAAGAAAACTCATAGCATTACGCCGCTGATAAAAAATTCAATTTATGAGTCTTCTATACGTTGTGACGTCACGGTTAATTAACGCATTCACCAACGTCGCGTGGCATGTATATGGTATAATATAGGTTGTAGTATATATATTACTAGTATAGTATTGATATATTATATATCCAGAGAGGTATTAAAATCCTTGTGTAGTATATGATTTTATATAGTAGTATGATATAGTATATGATTTATATGTGTGGGTGTGTGTGTGTGTGTGATGTGTGGGAGTGTGTGTGTTGTGGTGTGTGTGGTGGGGGTGTGATGTGTGTGTTGTGTGTGTGGTGGGGTGTGAGTGTGGGTGGGGCGGGGGCGGTGTGTTGTGTGTGTGTGTGTGTGTGTGATGTGCGTGTGGGGGTGTGCGTGGGGGTGGGCGGCTGTGGTGCTGTGGTTGTGTGTGTGTTTGTGTGTGTGTGTGTGTTGTGGGTGTGTGTGTGTGTGTGGTGGAGGTGTGGAGTGTGTGGGCTGTGTGTGGTGTGGTTATGGTTATTCGACCGGGGTGCCAGTTGCAATATTTCACACTCAGGAGCGGGATGAAGCGGATTTGAAACCGTTAGTTCATTTAAGCCCGCTCGTCGCACAGGGAAGATGGCATGATTTATTTGTAGTAGATAGTTTTGGCGTTCAGATGAATAAGGAGATATAATCAATCTGTTTTCCTGGAGGGGCTCCCATTATTATATCCCGGCTGGGGTCACGGGGAGCGTTTAGGTTTCCTTAGAGCTCTCGATTTATTTTGTGAATGTTCACCCCGGCGTTGACGGATAGATGTGCGGAGGGGTAGCTTACGGCATTTAGCCACACGATTATGCGATTTAGCAAGTTAGTGAGCTTCGGTTGTTACAACAATATCTTATGTAGAAGTAATTGAATGTCGGCGGTGCGTTTGTGAGCAATGAATTTTGCAGACGACGTTGCCTAGACGTGCAAAACGATGCGGGGAAGGGGGATAGATCGCGTGTGGGGGGGAGGGCGGTAGAGGGTTTAGCAGATAGTTTGGTGGGTTTGAAACCTGGATGGCGGCTGGTGGGCAGTATTTTTTTAGTCTGTTTCTCGTCTAACGACGAGCGAGGGATTGCACAGCAGTTTGAGAGTATGGAAGGTGTAGAAAATCAACAGCCGCCGGCTCAAGAAGGGGCAGACATGTCGCTTATTATTTCCCATCAGATACGCTTTGGGAAACAGGTACATTGCGACCATAGCAAACTGCCGCGGAATAGAATTTAGATTTTGCATGAGTCGGTAGGAGTAGTATCGCGGCGGTCGGACTTACTCTTTTTACTCACCGGGTGTTGGCGGCGGAGGCTTGTGCGAATTTGAATGTCAGAGCGGCCTTTGTCTGGTTGGGTATAATGCTTGTGTAGAGTAAGGTGTTAGCGCCCGGGTTCGAGGAGGGAGAAAACCTACTATTAAGAGCCAAGTGTTTTCTGCTTATCTCGCATAGAAATTATACCCTGATGAAGGGATAATGTTAGAGAGGTAGGGCAGAGGAACCAATTTGGCTACAGTGGCTCTTCTAAATACGACTTGCTATAGTGGGATGGAGGCGGCTCTCAGTTATGTTTCGCTAGAGACTTGGTTGATAGTGGTTGGATCGGCGATAATATTCTTTAGACGATACGACGCGAGTTGTGTGCGATGCGAACACCGATCCAGGTATAGTTCAGGGAGGCTTAATTAGCGCTCAGGATGGTTTGGGGTTAGAATCGCATTGCTGGTCTTGTGTTAGGGGACGAGCGGGATTAGAGGACGCTTGCTACGGTTATAGAAGTATGAAAAGATAATTGCGTGGTTGTAGAGTATTGTATATGAGTAATGAGATGGGAATTGCGGCTAGATAGAAGAAAAATGAAGATAAAATAGCAAGTGGCATGGAGTGTCTGGATGAGGTGGTACTGTCTGTTGTAATAAAGTTTGCAAGCCTGAAATGTGGTTTTATGGTCCAGAAGGGAAATAGCATATAGTTATTAGATTAATTGGGGCATTAATCCGTTGACGCGGGACTGGCGAAGGATCAGGGGTTTTATTTTATTTTGTTTGCGTATTTCTCGTGAGGAATTAGTGGGGGGGGTGGGCATCCCTAGGTTAGATTTTGGGAAGCTGGTGGCTAATGGGATACGGAGCGGGGGGGGAAGGCGTATGGGCCTTGGTTCGAGATTCAGCATTGATCAGGATCGGTGATCAGTAGCATTGGATGATCAGTAAAGCTCTTTAGCTAAGACTTGCGCTACAATCACGGAACGTGCGGAAGCATAGATATTTACGCGCCGAGTCCGCAATAGGAGTTTGATGCACTA
>NW_014584765.1:0-464 GCF_000485595.1 Priapulus caudatus
GTGTGTGTGTGTGTGTGTGTGTGTGTGTGTGTGTGTGTGTGTGTGTGTGTGTGTGTGTGTGTGTGTGTGTGTGTGTGTGTGTGTGTGTGTGTGTGTGTGTGTGTGTGTGTGTGTGTGTGTGTGTGTGTGTGTGTGTGTGTGTGTGCAGCGGATAGCGCTGGCCACCTCTCTGCTGATGATGATTATATCGAGCCGTTAGCGTTTTAAGTAAATAGAAATAGGACTCGATAGCCGATACTGCAGGCAGGCGTAACATGTACCACAGAAGCATCACCTTTATTACAGTGATGGAGGAGAGAGGGAGAGAGAGAGAGGAGGGAGAGAGAGAGAGAGAGAGAGAGAGAGAGAGAGAGAGAGGAGGAGGGAGGAGAAGAAGAGAGAGAGAGAGAGAGAGAGAGAGAGAGAGAGAGAAGGAGAGAGAGAGAGAGAGGAAGAGAGGGAGAGAGAGAGAGAGAGAGAGAGAG
>NW_014584765.1:4157-4544 GCF_000485595.1 Priapulus caudatus
AGAGAGAGAGAGGAGGGAGAGAGGGAGGGGGGGGAGGGGGAGGCGACCAGCTTCGCAGCCCTAACACTAATCCGTTCCCACGGCTAGCGGCCTTACTAATTATATTTGCTTTACGTTACGGGGCAACAAAACGTTTTGTAAGAGTTTGTCTTAGCGGCCGTTTCGCAACAAATTACTCTCTCTCTCGTTTTTCCGCGTAGCGGCGGCGACAGTAGCGGCGGTGGCGGCGGCGGCGATGATGACGATGCTGATATGACACGACCGAGCGCACGCACGCACGCACGCACGCACGCACACACACACACACACACACACACACACACACACATACACGCACGCACACACACACACATACACGCACGCACGCACACACACACACACACATAA
>NW_014584766.1:0-2259 GCF_000485595.1 Priapulus caudatus
TACTGCTGCTGCTGCTGCTGTGGTACTGCTGCTGCTACTGCTGCTGCTGCTACTGGTGGTGGTACAGAGACAATCCGAGAGGAAGAGGTGATCGCTGCAGTTTCTGCCATCATTGCATCAGTGTTCGAAGATGGAGAGACAGATCCACACAAGCTAGACACAGATGCTGACGTCACAGACACAGCTGCTGACGTCACAGACGCAGCTGCTGACGTCACAGACGCAGTTCCTGAGCTAGAGACAGCTTTCAGCATCGCAGCGACGGAACGCCAAGACGACGCTGCGGCGGACGGCGGGGTCGCGGCGACGGCGGCGCCACCTGCCAGCCCGCGCTCCCGCCGCTCGCCCCGCCGCCGCCGCCGCAGCGTAGAGTACGCGTACGTGCACCCGGAGATCCGCGTGCCGCTGCGCTACCACGAGAGGGCGCTGACGGTGGCGACGTACGGCGCGGGGGCGGGCGCGCGACGCAACTACGACGACGGCGCGGGGTCGCGAGACGACGGCAAGAACGGCGAGACGCGAGGTGAGACGCGGGGNACGACGCCAAAACTTTCCACGCGGTTGCCCCAGGGGGTGCCGGCAAGCCCGGTGAACCCTTGCCGTCGACAGTGCTGCCCCCTGAAGAGATCTTCGGTGCGCGTCGCGCCGCCGATTCCTCCTGCAAGAGCTTAGCCACGATAGGTGGCGCCACGGACGCGGCCGCCCACATAGAGGGCGCTGCCAGCGAGGACAGTGGCGATGAGCGGCCGATGGATTGCGGGATCGGGGGTGTGTCAGGCGTGCTAGACACGGACACAGACATCAGAGATACTGGTGATACAGAGACGGTCCCTGATGTTCAATACACGGCTGCTGGTGATACGGAGATGGTCCCTTATGTTAAAGACACGGCTGCTGGTGATACGGAGATGGTCCCTTATGTTAAAGACACGACTGCTGGTCATATGGAGATGGTCCCTTATGTTAAAGACACGGCTGCTGGTGATACGGAGATGGTCCCTTATGTTAAAGACACGGCTGCTGGTGATACGGAGATGGTCCCTTATGTTAAAGACACGGCTGCTGGTGATATGGAGATGGTCCCTTATGTTAAAGACATGGCTGCTGGTGATATGGACACGGTCCCTGAAGCTGATGTGATTTCCGCAGTTTCTGATATTATAGCATCAGTTTTTGATGGTGGCAACACAGCTCCGGAGCTAGAAACAGTTGCTGACGTCACAGAAACAGCTGCTGACGTCACAGACACAGCTGCTGACGTCACAGACACAGTTGCTGACGTCACAGAAACAGCTGCTGACGTCACAGACACAGTTGCTGACGTCACAGAAACAGCTGCTGACGTCACAGACACACTTGCTGACGTCACAGAAACAGCTGCTGACGTCACAGAAACAGCTGCTGACGTCACAGGCACAGTTGCTGACGTCACAGACACAGAAAGAGATGTGAGAAACGCTGGGACCAATGCCACAGACACGATTAGTGATGTCACAGACGCAACTGCTGCAGCCGACGTCACGGTGACAATCACCGGGTGCACGGACGACGATGACGGCGACGTCACGGCCGAGTCGGACGCCGACGTCGTCACGGCGACCGTCGCTAAGGTCACGGACGCGGTTCCGGAGGTCACGCGGAAAGGTGATGTAGTCGCAGCAAACGTGGGCTCTGATGTCACAGAAACACCTGCTGGTGATATGGACACGGTCCCTGGTGATGCTGACAGGAATGTTGGCGATATGGAGACGGTCCCTGGTGATGCGGACAGGAATGTTGGCGATATAGAGACGGTCCCTGGTGACAGTGCAATGGCTGCTGGCGATATTGAGATGGTCTCTGAAGCTGACGTGATCGCAGCAGTTGCTGACATCATCGCATCCGTGTTCGAAGGTGGAGAAACAGATCCACACAAGCTTGATACAGCTGCTGACGTCACAGAAACACGGGCTGCTGCTGGTGGTACTGCTGCTGCTGCTGCTACTAGTACTACTGCTACTGCTGCTGGTGGTACTGCTGCTACTACTGCTACTACTGCTGCGGCTACTGCTGCTGGTGGTACTGCTGCTGCTACTGCTGGTAGTACTGCTGCTGCTGCTGCTACTACTACTGCTGCGGCTACTGCTGCTGGTGGTACTGCTGCTGCTACTGCTGGTAGTACTGCTGCTGCTGCTGCTGCTGCTGCTGGTGGTACTGCTGCTGCTGCTGCTGCTGCTGCTGCTACTGCTGGTGGTGGTACTGCTGCTGGTGGTACTGCTG
>NW_014584766.1:3199-4544 GCF_000485595.1 Priapulus caudatus
TGAGACACAAGCTGAGACACAAGCTGAGACAAGCGAGACGCAAGCCGAGACGCCGGCCGAGACGCGGACAAACGCCGCGCCACCTGGTGGCGACCCCGGCGACGCGTTTCCGCGCGGCGACGCCGGGTCGCCGATGTCGGACGTCGCCGTGGCAACGGAGATCGTTGTCGCCGCCGAGGTGCACGCGCCAGAGGGCGCCGCCGAGGTTCCGCTCGCGAAAGAGGGCGCCGTCGATGCTCCCGGCGCAGCAGGGGAGCGTGGACAGGGGGCGCTGGCGACGCGGGTCGGACATATTCAGGTTTATGCGGGAACACCGGCGGAAGGAGGGGATTCGAGCTCCGCGCGAAATGAGCTGGAGGTCGCGGAGGAAGCTAAGGAAGAGGAGGAGCAGATAGAGGAGGGATTGATGGAGGAAGGAGGAGAGAAGAAGGAAGATGGATTGATGGAAGGAGAAGGGGAGAAGAAGGAAGATGGATTGATGGAAAGAGAAGGGGAGAAGAAGGAAGATGGATTGATGGAAGGAGAAGGGGAGAAGAAGGAAGATGGATTGATGGAAGGAGAGGAGAAGAAGGAAGATGGATTGATGGAAGGAGAAGGGGAGAAGAAGGAAGATGGATTGATGGAAGGAGAAGGGGAGAAGAAGGAAGATGGATTGATGGAAGGAGAAGGGGAGAAGAAGGAAGATGCATTGATGGGAGGAGAAGGGGAGAAGAAGGAAGATGCATTGATGGAAGGAGAAGGGGAGAAGAAGGAGGAGCCATCAGAGGCAGTGATAGCGGGAGGAGGGGAGAAGGAAGAGGAGAAGGAACTTTTAGCAGATGAAAGAATAGGGAAGGCAGAGAAACAGACTGGGGATCCAGTAGAGGAACAGCTAGTCGAAAAGACAGGGGAACCGACAGAGGGCCAAGTAGACAAGTATGAAGACGTGAAAGAAGAGAAACAGCCAGAGGGCCCAACGGAAGAACTCAGCGAGGAAAAGGAAGGGGAGGAGCCAGGGGAGAAGAAAGGGGAGAAACCAGAGGAGAAGAAAGGGGAGAAGGCAGAGGAAAAGAAAGGGGAGGATGTGGAGGGAAAGGAAGGAGAGGAGCCAGAGGAAAAGGAAGGGGAGAAGTCAGAGAGCCTAGTGGAAGAACTCAAGGAGGAGGAGGAGAAGGTGAAGATGAAGAAGGAGAAGGTGAAGATGAAGAAGGAGAAGGAGGAGGCGAAGGAGGAGAAGGAGGAGAAGGTGAAGACGAGGAAGGAGAAGGTGAAGATGAAGAACGAGAAGGAGGAGGCGAAGGAGGAGAAGGTGAAGATGAAGAAGAAGGAGGAGGAGGAGGTGAAGATGAAGAAGAAGGAGGAGGAG